>NC_092741.1:5651913-5939413 GCF_047496795.1 Chiloscyllium punctatum
ACCAGCTCACCTACAGTAATCCCCTGGGCCCACAGTAACAGTGAGAGAGAGAGAGAGAGAGAGAGACCAGCTCACCTACAGTAATCCCCTGGGCCCACAGTAACAGTGAGAGAGACCAGCTCACCTACAGTAATCCCCTGGGCCCACAGTAACAGTGAGAGAGACCAGCTCACCTACAGTAATCTCCTGGGCCCACAGAGACAGTGTGAGAGACCAGCTCACCTACAGTAATCCCCTGGGCACACAGTAACAGTGAGAGAGACCAGCTCACCTACAGTAATCCCCTGGGCCCACAGTAACAGTGAGAGAGAGAGAGAGAGAGACCAGCTCACCTACAGTAATCTCCTGGGCCCACAGTAACAGTGTGAGAGACCAGCTCACCTACAGTAATCTCCTGGGCCCACAGAGACAGTGTGAGAGACCAGCTCACCTACAGTAATCCCCTGGGCACACAGTAACAGTGAGAAAGACCAGCTCACCTACAGTAATCCCCTGGGCCCACAGCAACAGTGAGAGAGAAAGACCAGCTCACCTACAGTTATCCCCTGGGCCCACAGTAACACTGAGGGAGTCCAGCTCCACCTACAGTAATCTCCTGGGCCCACAGTAACAGTGTGAGAGACCAGCTCAACCTACAGTAATCCCGTGGGTCCACAGTAACAGTGAGAGAGACCAGCTCACCTACAGTAATCCCCTTCCCCCCTCAGTGATAGTGAGAGAGACCAGCTCAACCTACAGTAATCCCCTGGGCCCACAGTAACAGTGAGAGAGACCAGCTCACCTACAGTAATCCCTTTGGCCCACTGTAACAGTGAGAGAGAGACCAGCTCACCTACAGTAATCCCCTGGGCCCACAGTGACAGTGAGAGAGACCAGCTCACCTACAGTAATCTCCTGGGCCCACAGTAACAGTGAGAGAGACCAGCTCACCTACAGTAATCCCCTGGACCCACAGTGACAGTGTGAGAGACCAGCTCACCTACAGTAATCCCCTGGGCACACAGTAACAGTGAGAGAGACCAGCTCACCTACAGTAATCTCCTGGGCCCACAGTAACAGTGAGAGAGAGACCAACTCACCTACAGTAATCCCCTGGGCCCACAGTAACAGTGAGAGAGACCAGCTCACCTACAGTAATCCCCTGGGCACACAGTAACAGTGAGAGAGACCAGCTCACCTACAGTAATCTCCTGGGCCCACAGTAACAGTGAGAGAGAGACCAGCTCACCTACAGTAATCCCCTGGGCACACAGTAACAGTGAGAGAGACCAGCTCACCTACAGTAATCCCCTGGGCCCACAGTAACAGTGGGAGAGACCAGCTCACCTACAGTAATCCCCTTCCCCCCTCAGTGATAGTGAGAGAGACCAGCTCAACCTACAGTAATCCCCTGGGCCCACAGTAACAGTGAGAGAGACCAGCTCACCTACAGTAATCCCTTTGGCCCACTGTAACAGTGAGAGAGAGACCAGCTCACCTACAGTAATCCCCTGGGCCCACAGTGACAGTGAGAGAGACCAGCTCACCTACAGTAATCTCCTGGGCCCACAGTAACAGTGAGAGAGACCAGCTCACCTACAGTAATCCCCTGGGCCCACAGTAACAGTGAGAGAGAGAGAGAGAGACCAGCTCACCTACAGTAATCCCCTGGGCCCACAGTAACAGTGGGAGAGAGCAGCTCACCTACAGTAATCTCCTGGGCCCACAGTGACAGTGTGAGAGACCAGCTCACCTACAGTAATCCCCTGGGCACACAGTAACAGTGAGAGAGACCAGCTCACCTACAGTAATCTCCTGGGCCCACAGTAACAGTGAGAGAGACCAACTCACCTACAGTAATCCCCTGGGCCCACAGTAACAGTGAGAGAGACCAGCTCACCTACAGTAATCCCCTGGACCCACAGTAACATTGAGAGAGACCAGCTCACCTACAGTAATCCCCTCGACCCACAGTGACAGTGAGAGAGACCAGCTCACCTACAGTAGTCCCCTGGGCCCACAGTAGCAGTGAGAGAGACCAGCTCACCTACAGTAATCCCCTGGGCCCACAGTAACAGTGAGAGAGACCAGCTCACCTACAGTAGTCCCCTGGGCCCACAATAACAGTGAGAGAGACCAGCTCACCTACAGTAATCCCCTGGGCCCACAGTAACAGTGAGAGAGACCAGCTCACCTACAGTAATCCCCTGGGCCCACAGTAACAGTGAGAGAGAGAGAGAGAGAGAGAGAGACCAGCTCACCTACAGTAATCCCCTGGGCCCACAGTAACAGTGAGAGAGACCAGCTCACCTACAGTAATCCCCTGGGCCCACAGTAACAGTGAGAGAGACCAGCTCACCTCCAGTAATCCCCTGGGCCCACAGTAACAGTGAGAGAGAGAGAGAGAGAGACCAGCTCACCTACAGTAATCTCCTGGGCCCACAGTAACAGTGTGAGAGACCAGCTCACCTACAGTAATCTCCTGGGCCCACAGAGACAGTGTGAGAGACCAGCTCACCTACAGTAATCCCCTGGGCACACAGTAACAGTGAGAGAGACCAGCTCACCTATAGTAATCCCCTGGGCCCACAGTAACAGTGAGAAAGACCAGCTCACCTACAGTAATCCCCTGGGCCCACAGCAACAGTGAGAGAGAGAGACCAGCTCACCTACAGTTATCCCCTGGGCCCACAGTAACACTGAGGGAGTCCAGTTCTACCTACAGTAATCTCCTGGGCCCACAGTAACAGTGTGAGAGACCAGCTCAACCTACAGTAATCCCGTGGGTCCACAGTAACAGTGAGAGAGACCAGCTCACCTACAGTAATCCCCTTCCCCCCTCAGTGATAGTGAGAGAGACCAGCTCAACCTACAGTAATCCCCTGGCCCACAGTAACAGTGAGAGAGACCAGCTCACCTACAGTAATCCCTTTGGCCCACTGTAACAGTGAGAGAGAGACCAGCTCACCTACAGTAATCCCCTGGGCCCACAGTAACAGTGAGAGAGACCAGCTCACCTACAGTAATCCCCTGGGCCCACAGTAACAGCGAGAGAGACCAGCTCACCTACAGTCATCCCCTGGGCCCACAGTAACATTGAGAGAGACCAGCTCACCTACAGTAATCCCCTGGGCCCACAGTAACAGTGAGAGAGACCAGCTCACCTCCAGTAATCCCCTGGGCCCACAGTAACAGTGAGAGAGAGAGAGAGAGAGACCAGCTCACCTACAGTAATCTCCTGGGCCCACAGTAACAGTGTGAGAGACCAGCTCACCTACCGTAATCTCCTGGGCCCACAGAGACAGTGTGAGAGACCAGCTCACCTACAGTAATCCCCTGGGCACACAGTAACAGTGAGAGAGACCAGCTCACCTATAGTAATCCCCTGGGCCCACAGTAACAGTGAGAAAGACCAGCTCACCTACATTAATCCCCTCGACCCACAGTGACAGTGAGAGAGACCAGCTCACCTACAGTAGTCCCCTGGGCCCACAGTAGCAGTGAGAGAGACCAGCTCACCTCCAGTAATCCCCTGGGCCCACAGTAACAGTGAGAGAGACCAGCTCACCTACAGTAGTCCCCTGGGCCCACAATAACAGTGAGAGAGACCAGCTCACCTACAGTAATCCCCTGGGCCCACAGTAACAGTGAGAGAGACCAGCTCACCTACAGTAATCCCCTGGGCCCACAGTAACAGTGAGAGAGAGAGAGAGAGAGAGAGACCAGCTCACCTACAGTAATCCCCTGGGCCCACAGTAACAGTGAGAGAGACCAGCTCACCTACAGTAATCCCCTGGGCCCACAGTAACAGTGAGAGAGACCAGCTCACCTACAGTAATCTCCTGGGCCCACAGAGACAGTGTGAGAGACCAGCTCACCTACAGTAATCCCCTGGGCACACAGTAACAGTGAGAGAGACCAGCTCACCTACAGTAATCCCCTGGGCCCACAGTAACAGTGAGAGAGAGAGAGAGAGAGAGACCAGCTCACCTACAGTAATCCCCTGGGCCCACAGTAACAGTGAGAGAGAGAGAGAGAGACCAGCTCACCTACAGTAATCCCCTGGACCCACAGTAACAGTGAAAGAGACCAGCTCACCTACAGTAATCCTCTGGGCCCACAGTGACAGTGAGAGAGACCAGCTCACCTACAGTAGTCCCCTGGGCCCACAGTAACAGTGAGAGAGACCAGCTCCCCTACAGTAATCCCCTGGGCCCACAGTGACAGTGAGAGAGACCAGCTCCCCTACAGTAATCCCCTGGGCCCACAGTAACAGTGAGAGAGACCAGCTCACCTACAGTAATCCCCTGGGCCCACAGTAACAGTGAGAGAGACCAGCTCCCCTACAGTAATCCCCTGGGCCCACAGTGACAGTGAGAGAGACTAGCTCCCCTACAGTAATCCCCTGGGCCCACAGTAACAGTGAGAGAGACCAGCTCACCTACAGTAATCCCCTGGGCCCACAGTAACAGTGAGAGAGAGAGACCAGCTCACCTACAGTAATCCCCTGGACCCACAGTAACAGTGAGAGAGACCAGCTCCCCTACAGTAATCCCCTGGGCCCACAGTGACAGTGAGAGAGACTAGCTCCCCTACAGTAATCCCCTAGGCCCACAGTAACAGTGAGAGAGACCAGCTCACCTACAGTAATCCCCTGGGCCCACAGTAACAGTGAGAGAGAGAGACCAGCTCACCTACAGTAATCCCCTGGACCCACAGTAACAGTGAGAGAGACCAGCTCACCTACAGTAGTCCCCTGGGCCCACAATAACAGTGAGAGAGACCAGCTCACCTACAGTAATCCCCTGGGCCCACAGTGACAGTCAGAGAGACCAGCTCACCTCCAGTAATCCCCTGGGCCCACAGTAACAGTGAGAGAGACCAGCTCACCTACAGTAATCCCCTGGGCCCACAGTAACAGTGAGAGAGAGAGAGAGAGAGACCAGCTCACCTACAGTAATCTCCTGGGCCCACAGTAACAGTGTGAGAGACCAGCTCACCTACAGTAATCTCCTGGGCCCACAGAGACAGTGTGAGAGACCAGCTCACCTACAGTAATCCCCTAGGCCCACAGTAACAGTGAGAGAGTCCAGCTCACCTATAGTAATCCCCTGGGCCCACAGCAACAGTGAGAGAGAAAGACCAGCTCACCTACAGTTATCCCCTGGGCCCACAGTAACACTGAGGGAGTCCAGCTCCACCTACAGTAATCTCCTGGGCCCACAGTAACAGTGTGAGAGACCAGCTCAACCTACAGTAATCCCGTGGGTCCACAGTAACAGTGAGAGAGACCAGCTCACCTACAGTAATCCCCTTCCCCCCTCAGTGATAGTGAGAGAGACCAGCTCAACCTACAGTAATCCCCTGGGCCCACAGTAACAGTGAGAGAGACCAGCTCACCTACAGTAATCCCTTTGGCCCACTGTAACAGTGAGAGAGAGACCAGCTCACCTACAGTAATCCCCTGGGCCCACAGTGACAGTGAGAGAGACCAGCTCACCTACAGTAATCTCCTGGGCCCACAGTAACAGTGAGAGAGACCAGCTCACCTACAGTAATCCCCTGGGCCCACAGTAACAGTGAGAGAGAGAGAGAGAGACCAGCTCACCTACAGTAATCCCCTGGGCCCACAGTAACAGTGGGAGAGAGCAGCTCACCTACAGTAATCTCCTGGGCCCACAGTGACAGTGTGAGAGACCAGCTCACCTACACTAATCCCCTGGGCACACAGTAACAGTGAGAGAGACCAGCTCACCTACAGTAATCTCCTGGGCCCACAGTAACAGTGAGAGAGAGACCAACTCACCTACAGTAATCCCCTGGGCCCACAGTAACAGTGAGAGAGACCAGCTCACCTACAGTAATCCCCTGGACCCACAGTAACAGTGAGAGAGACCAGCTCACCTACAGTAATCCCCTCGACCCACAGTGACAGTGAGAGAGACCAGCTCACCTACAGTAGTCCCCTGGGCCCACAGTAGCAGTGAGAGAGACCAGCTCACCTACAGTAATCCCCTGGGCCCACAGTAACAGTGAGAGAGACCAGCTCACCTACAGTAGTCCCCTGGGCCCACAATAACAGTGAGAGAGACCAGCTCACCTACAGTAATCCCCTGGGCCCACAGTAACAGTGAGAGAGACCAGCTCACCTACAGTAATCCCCTGGGCCCACAGTAACAGTGAGAGAGTGAGAGAGAGAGAGAGAGACCAGCTCACCTACAGTAATCCCCTGGGCCCACAGTAACAGTGAGAGAGACCAGCTCACCTACAGTAATCCCCTGGGCCCACAGTAACAGTGAGAGAGACCAGCTCACCTCCAGTAATCCCCTGGGCCCACAGTAACAGTGAGAGAGAGAGAGAGAGAGACCAGCTCACCTACAGTAATCTCCTGGGCCCACAGTAACAGTGTGAGAGACCAGCTCACCTACAGTAATCTCCTGGGCCCACAGAGACAGTGTGAGAGACCAGCTCACCTACAGTAATCCCCTGGGCACACAGTAACAGTGAGAGAGACCAGCTCACCTATAGTAATCCCCTGGGCCCACAGTAACAGTGAGAAAGACCAGCTCACCTACAGTAATCCCCTGGGCCCACAGCAACAGTGAGAGAGAGAGACCAGCTCACCTACAGTTATCCCCTGGGCCCACAGTAACACTGAGGGAGTCCAGCTCTACCTACAGTAATCTCCTGGGCCCACAGTAACAGTGTGAGAGACCAGCTCAACCTACAGTAATCCCGTGGGTCCACAGTAACAGTGAGAGAGACCAGCTCACCTACAGTAATCCCCTTCCCCCCTCAGTGATAGTGAGAGAGACCAGCTCAACCTACAGTAATCCCCTGGCCCACAGTAACAGTGAGAGAGACCAGCTCACCTACAGTAATCCCTTTGGCCCACTGTAACAGTGAGAGAGAGACCAGCTCACCTACAGTAATCCCCTGGGCCCACAGTAACAGTGAGAGAGACCAGCTCACCTACAGTAATCCCCTGGGCCCACAGTAACAGCGAGAGAGACCAGCTCACCTACAGTCATCCCCTGGGCCCACAGTAATAGTGAGAGAGACCAGCTCACCTACAGTAATCCCCTGGGCCCACGTAACAGTGAGAGAGAGAGAGAGAGAGAGAGACCAGCTCACTTACAGTAATCCCCTGGGCCCACAGTAACAGTGAGAGAGAGAGAGAGAGAGCAGCTCACCTACAGTAATCCCCTGGGCCCATAGTAACAGTGTGAGAGACCAGCTCACCTACAGTAATCCCCTGGACCCACAGTAACAGTGAGAGAGACCAGCTCACCTACAGTAATCCCCTGGGCTCACAGTAACAGTGAGAGAGAGAGAGAGAGAGAGAGAGACCAGCTCACCTACAGTAATCTCCTGGGCCCACAGTAACAGTGAGAGAGACCAGCTCACCTACAGTAATCCCCTGGGCCCACAGTAACAGTGAGAGAGAGAGAGAGAGACCAGCTCACCTACAGTAATCCCCTGGGCCCACAGTAACAGTGGGAGAGAGCAGCTCACCTACAGTAATCTCCTGGGCCCACAGTGACAGTGTGAGAGACCAGCTCACCTACAGTAATCCCCTGGGCACACAGTAACAGTGAGAGAGACCAGCTCACCTACAGTAATCTCCTGGGCCCACAGTAACAGTGAGAGAGAGACCAACTCACCTACAGTAATCCCCTGGGCCCACAGTAACAGTGAGAGAGACCAGCTCACCTACAGTAATCCCCTGGACCCACAGTAACAGTGAGAGAGACCAGCTCACCTACAGTAATCCCCTCGACCCACAGTGACAGTGAGAGAGACCAGCTCACCTACAGTAGTCCCCTGGGCCCACAGTAGCAGTGAGAGAGACCAGCTCACCTACAGTAATCCCCTGGGCCCACAGTAACAGTGAGAGAGACCAGCTCACCTACAGTAGTCCCCTGGGCCCACAATAACAGTGAGAGAGACCAGCTCACCTACAGTAATCCCCTGGGCCCACAGTAACAGTGAGAGAGACCAGCTCACCTACAGTAATCCCCTGGGCCCACAGTAACAGTGAGAGAGAGAGAGAGAGAGAGAGACCAGCTCACCTACAATAATCCCCTGGGCCCACAGTAACAGTGAGAGAGACCAGCTCACCTACAGTAATCCCCTGGGCCCACAGTAACAGTGAGAGAGACCAGCTCACCTACAGTAATCTCCTGGGCCCACAGAGACAGTGTGAGAGACCAGCTCACCTACAGTAATCCCCTGGGCACACAGTAACAGTGAGAGAGACCAGCTCACCTACAGTAATCCCCTGGGCCCACAGTAACAGTGAGAGAGAGAGAGAGAGAGACCAGCTCACCTACAGTAATCCCCTGGGCCCACAGTAACAGTGAGAGAGAGAGAGAGAGACCAGCTCACCTACAGTAATCCCCTGGACCCACAGTAACAGTGAAAGAGACCAGCTCACCTACAGTAATCCTCTGGGCCCACAGTGACAGTGAGAGAGACCAGCTCACCTACAGTAGTCCCCTGGGCCCACAGTAACAGTGAGAGAGACCAGCTCCCCTACAGTAATCCCCTGGGCCCACAGTGACAGTGAGAGAGACCAGCTCCCCTACAGTAATCCCCTGGGCCCACAGTAACAGTGAGAGAGACCAGCTCACCTACAGTAATCCCCTGGGCCCACAGTAACAGTGAGAGAGACCAGCTCCCCTACAGTAATCCCCTGGGCCCACAGTGATAGTGAGAGAGACTAGCTCCCCTACAGTAATCCCCTGGGCCCACAGTAACAGTGAGAGAGACCAGCTCACCTACAGTAATCCCCTGGGCCCACAGTAACAGTGAGAGAGAGAGACCAGCTCACCTACAGTAATCCCCTGGACCCACAGTAACAGTGAGAGAGACCAGCTCCCCTACAGTAATCCCCTGGGCCCACAGTGACAGTGAGAGAGACTAGCTCCCCTACAGTAATCCCCTAGGCCCACAGTAACAGTGAGAGAGACCAGCTCACCTACAGTAATCCCCTGGGCCCACAGTAACAGTGAGAGAGAGAGACCAGCTCACCTACAGTAATCCCCTGGACCCACAGTAACAGTGAGAGAGACCAGCTCACCTACAGTAATCCCCTGGGCCCACAGTAACAGTGAGAGAGACCAGCTCACCTACAGTAATCCCCTGGGCCCACAGTGACAGTCAGAGAGACCAGCTCACCTCCAGTAATCCCCTGGGCCCACAGTAACAGTGTGAGAGACCAGCTCACCTACAGTAATCCCCTGGGCCCACAGTGACAGTGAGAGAGACTAGCTCCCCTACCGTAATCCCCTGGGCCCACAGTGACAGTGAGAGAGACCAGCTCACCTACAGTAATCCCCTAGGCCCACAGTAACAGTGAGAGAGTCCAGCTCACCTACAGTAATCCCGTGGACCCACATTAACAATGAGAGAGACGAGCTCACCTCCAGTAGTCCCCTGGGCCCACAGTAACAGTGAGATAGACCAGCTCACCTACAGTAATCCCCTGGGCCCACAGTAACAGTGAGAGAGACCAGCTCACCTACAGTAATCCCCTGGACCCACCGTAACAGTGAGAGAGACCAGCTCACCTACAGTAATCCCGTGGACCCACATTAACAATGAGAGAGACGAGCTCCCTACAGTAATCCCCTGGGCCCACAGTAACAGTGAGAGAGACCAGCTCACCTACAGTAATCACCTGGGCCCACAGTGACAGTCAGAGAGACCAGCTCACCTCCAGTAATCCCCTGGGCCCACAGTAACAGTGTGAGAGACCAGCTCACCTACAGTAGTCCCCTGGGCCCACAGTAACAATGAGAGAGACCAGCTCACCTACAGTAATCCCCTGGGCCCACAGTAACAGTGAGAGAGACCAGCTCCCCTACAGTAATCCCCTGGGCCCACAGTGACAGTGAGAGAGACCAGCTCACCTACAGTAATCCCCTGGGCCCACAGTGACAGTGAGAGAGACCAGCTCACCTACAGTAATCCCCTGGACCCACAGTAACAGTGAGAGAGACCAGCTCACCTACAGTAATCCCCTTGACCGACAGTAACAGTGAGAGACACCAGCTCACCTACAGTAATCCCCTGGACCCACACTAACAATGAGAGAGACCAGCTCACCTACAGTAATCCCCTGGGCCCACAGTAACAGTGTGAGAGACCAGCTCACCTACAGTAATCGCCTTGGCCCACAGTAACAGTGAGAGAGACCAGCTCACATACAGTAATACTCTGGGCACACAGTAACAGTGAGAGAGACCAGCTCACCTACAGTAATCCCCTGGGCTCACAGTACCAGTGAGTGAGACCAGCTCACCTACAGTAATCCCCTGGACCCACAGTAACAGTGAGAGAGACCAGCTCACCTACAGTAATCCCCTGGACCCACAGTAACAGTGAGTGAGACCAGCTCACCTACAGTAATCCCCTGGACCCACAGTGACAGTGAGAGAGACCAGCTCACCTACAGTAATCCCCTGGGCCCACAGTAACAGTGAGAGAGAGAGAGAGAGAGAGAGAGAGACCAGCTCACCTACAGTAATCCCCTGGGCCCACAGTGACAGTGAGAGAGACCAGCTCACCTACAGTAATCCCCTGGGCCCACAGTAACAGTGAGAGAGAGAGAGAGAGACCAGCTCACCTACAGTAATCCCCTGGGCCCACAGTGACAGTGAGACAGACCAGCTCACCTACAGTAATCTCCTGGGCCCACAGTAACAGTGAGAGAGACCAGCTCACCTACAGTAATCCCCTGGGCCCACAGTAACAGTGGGAGAGACCAGCTCACCTACAGTAATCTCCTGGGCCCACAGTGACAGTGTGAGAGACCAGCTCACCTACAGTAATCCCCTGGGCACACAGTAACAGTGAGAGAGACCAGCTCACCTACAGTAATCTCCAGGGCCCACAGTAACAGTGAGAGAGAGACCAACTCACCTACAGTAATCCCCTGGGCCCACAGTGACAGTGAGACAGACCAGCTCACCTACAGTAATCCCCTGGACCCACAGTAACAGTGAGAGAGACCAGCTCACCTACAGTAATCCCCTCGACCCACAGTGACAGTGAGAGAGACCAGCTCACCTACAGTAGTCCCCTGGGCCCACAGTAGCAGTGAGAGAGACCAGCTCACCTACAGTAATCCCCTGGGCCCACAGTAACAGTGAGAGAGACCAGCTCACCTACAGTAGTCCCCTGGGCCCACAATAACAGTGAGAGAGACCAGCTCACCTACAGTAATCCCCTGGTCCCACAGTAACAGTGAGAGAGACCAGCTCACCTACAGTAATCCCCTGGGCCCACAGTAACAGTGAGAGAGAGAGAGAGAGAGAGAGACCAGCTCACCTACAGTAATCCCCTGGGCCCACAGTAACAGTGAGAGAGACCAGCTCACCTACAGTAATCCCCTGGGCCCACAGGAACAGTGAGAGAGACCAGCTCACCTACAGTAATCCCCTGGGCCCACAGTAACAGTGAGAGAGAGAGAGAGAGAGACCAGCTCACCTACAGTAATCTCCTGGGCCCACAGTAACAGTGAGAGAGACCAGCTCACCTACAGTAATCCCCTGGGCCCACAGTAACAGTGAGAGAGAGAGAGAGAGACCAGCTCACCTACAGTAATCCCCTGGGCCCACAGTAACAGTGGGAGAGACCAGCTCACCTACAGTAATCTCCTGGGCCCACAGTGACAGTGTGAGAGACCAGCTCACCTACAGTAATCCCCTGGGCACACAGTAACAGTGAGAGAGACCAGCTCACCTACAGTAATCCCCTGGGCCCACAGTGACAGTGTGAGAGACCAGCTCACCTACAGTAATCCCCTGGGCCCACAGTACCAGTGTGAGAGACCAGCTCACCTACAGTAGTCCCCTGGGCGCACAGTAACAATGAGAGAGACCAGCTCACCTACAGTAATCCCCTGGGCCCACAGTAACAGTGAGAGAGACCAGCTCACCTACATTAGTCCCCTGGGCCCACAGTAACAGTGAGAGAGACCAGCTCCCCTACAGTAATCCCCTGGGCCCACAGTGACAGTGAGAGAGACCAGCTCACCTACAGTAATCCCCTGGGCCCACAGTGACAGTGAGAGAGACCAGCTCACCTACAGTAATCCCCTGGGCCCACAGTAACAGTGAGAGAGACCAGCTCACCTACAGTAATCCCCTGGACCCACAGTAACAGTGAGAGAGACCAGCTCACCTACAGTAATCCCCTCGACCCACAGTGACAGTGAGAGAGACCAGCTCACCTACAGTAGTCCCCTGGGCCCACAGTAGCAGTGAGAGAGACCAGCTCACCTACAGTAATCCCCTGGGCCCACAGTAACAGTGAGAGAGACCAGCTCACCTACAGTAGTCCCCTGGGCCCAGAATAACAGTGAGAGAGACCAGCTCACCTACAGTAATCCCCTGGGCCCACAGTAACAGTGAGAGAGACCAGCTCACCTACAGTAATCCCCTGGGCCCACAGTAACAGTGAGAGAGAGAGAGAGAGAGAGAGACCAGCTCACCTACAGTAATCCCCTGGGCCCACAGTAACAGTGAGAGAGACCAGCTCACCTACAGTAATCCCCTGGGCCCACAGGAACAGTGAGAGAGACCAGCTCACCTACAGTAATCCCCTGGGCCCACAGTAACAGTGAGAGAGAGAGAGAGAGAGACCACCTCACCTACAGTAATCTCCTGGGCCCACAGTAACAGTGAGAGAGACCAGCTCACCTACAGTAATCCCCTGGGCCCACAGTAACAGTGAGAGAGAGAGAGAGAGACCAGCTCACCTACAGTAATCCCCTGGGCCCACAGTAACAGTGGGAGAGACCAGCTCACCTACAGTAATCTCCTGGGCCCACAGTGACAGTGTGAGAGACCAGCTCACCTACAGTAATCCCCTGGGCACACAGTAACAGTGAGAGAGACCAGCTCACCTACAGTAATCCCCTGGGCCCACAGTGACAGTGTGAGAGACCAGCTCACCTACAGTAATCCCCTGGGCCCACAGTAACAGTGTGAGAGACCAGCTCACCTACAGTAGTCCCCTGGGCGCACAGTAACAATGAGAGAGACCAGCTCACCTACAGTAATCCCCTGGGCCCACAGTAACAGTGAGAGAGACCAGCTCACCTACAGTAGTCCCCTGGGCCCACAGTAACAGTGAGAGAGACCAGCTCCCCTACAGTAATCCCCTGGGCCCACAGTGACAGTGAGAGAGACCAGCTCACCTACAGTAATCCCCTGGGCCCACAGTGACAGTGAGAGAGACCAGCTCACCTACAGTAATCCCCTGGACCCACAGTAACAGTGAGAGAGACCAGCTCACCTACAGTAATCCCCTTGACCGACAGTAACAGTGAGAGACACCAGCTCACCTACAGTAATCCCCTGGACCCACAGTAACAGTGAGAGAGACCAGCTCACCTACAGTAATCCCCTGGACCCACAGTAACAGTGAGTGAGACCAGCTCACCTACAGTAATCCCCTGGACGCACAGTGACAGTGAGAGAGACCAGCTCACCTACAGTAATCCCCTGGGCTCACAGTAACAGTGAGAGAGAGAGAGAGAGAGAGAGAGACCAGCTCACCTACAGTAATCTCCTGGGCCCACAGTAACAGTGAGAGAGACCAGCTCACCTACAGTAATCCCCTGGGCCCACAGTAACAGTGAGAGAGAGAGAGAGAGACCAGCTCACCTACAGTAATCCCCTGGGCCCACAGTAACAGTGGGAGAGACCAGCTCACCTACAGTAATCTCCTGGGCCCACAGTGACAGTGTGAGAGACCAGCTCACCTACAGTAATCCCCTGGGCACACAGTAACAGTGAGAGAGACCAGCTCACCTACAGTAATCTCCTGGGCCCACAGTAACAGTGAGAGAGAGACCAACTCACCTACAGTAATCCCCTGGGCCCACAGTAACAGTGAGAGAGACCAGCTCACCTACAGTAATCCCCTGGGCACACAGTAACAGTGAGAGAGACCAGCTCACCTACAGTAATCTCCTGGGCCCACAGTAACAGTGAGAGAGAGACCAGCTCACCTACAGTAATCCCCTGGGCACACAGTAACAGTGAGAGAGACCAGCTCACCTACAGTAATCCCCTGGGCCCACAGTAACAGTGGGAGAGACCAGCTCACCTACAGTAATCCCCTTCCCCCCTCAGTGATAGTGAGAGAGACCAGCTCAACCTACAGTAATCCCCTGGGCCCACAGTAACAGTGAGAGAGACCAGCTCACCTACAGTAATCCCTTTGGCCCACTGTAACAGTGAGAGAGAGACCAGCTCACCTACAGTAATCCCCTGGGCCCACAGTGACAGTGAGAGAGACCAGCTCACCTACAGTAATCTCCTGGGCCCACAGTAACAGTGAGAGAGACCAGCTCACCTACAGTAATCCCCTGGGCCCACAGTAACAGTGAGAGAGAGAGAGAGAGACCAGCTCACCTACAGTAATCCCCTGGGCCCACAGTAACAGTGGGAGAGAGCAGCTCACCTACAGTAATCTCCTGGGCCCACAGTGACAGTGTGAGAGACCAGCTCACCTACACTAATCCCCTGGGCACACAGTAACAGTGAGAGAGACCAGCTCACCTACAGTAATCTCCTGGGCCCACAGTAACAGTGAGAGAGAGACCAACTCACCTACAGTAATCCCCTGGGCCCACAGTAACAGTGAGAGAGACCAGCTCACCTACAGTAATCCCCTGGACCCACAGTAACAGTGAGAGAGACCAGCTCACCTACAGTAATCCCCTCGACCCACAGTGACAGTGAGAGAGACCAGCTCACCTACAGTAGTCCCCTGGGCCCACAGTAGCAGTGAGAGAGACCAGCTCACCTACAGTAATCCCCTGGGCCCACAGTAACAGTGAGAGAGACCAGCTCACCTACAGTAGTCCCCTGGGCCCACAATAACAGTGAGAGAGACCAGCTCACCTACAGTAATCCCCTGGGCCCACAGTAACAGTGAGAGAGACCAGCTCACCTACAGTAATCCCCTGGGCCCACAGTAACAGTGAGAGAGAGAGAGAGAGAGAGAGAGACCAGCTCACCTACAGTAATCCCCTGGGCCCACAGTAACAGTGAGAGAGACCAGCTCACCTACAGTAATCCCCTGGGCCCACAGTAACAGTGAGAGAGACCAGCTCACCTCCAGTAATCCCCTGGGCCCACAGTAACAGTGAGAGAGAGAGAGAGAGAGACCAGCTCACCTACAGTAATCTCCTGGGCCCACAGTAACAGTGTGAGAGACCAGCTCACCTACAGTAATCTCCTGGGCCCACAGAGACAGTGTGAGAGACCAGCTCACCTACAGTAATCCCCTGGGCACACAGTAACAGTGAGAGAGACCAGCTCACCTATAGTAATCCCCTGGGCCCACAGTAACAGTGAGAAAGACCAGCTCACCTACAGTAATCCCCTGGGCCCACAGCAAAAGTGAGAGAGAGAGACCAGCTCACCTACAGTTATCCCCTGGGCCCACAGTAACACTGAGGGAGTCCAGTTCTACCTACAGTAATCTCCTGGGCCCACAGTAACAGTGTGAGAGACCAGCTCAACCTACAGTAATCCCGTGGGTCCACAGTAACAGTGAGAGAGACCAGCTCACCTACAGTAATCCCCTTCCCCCCTCAGTGATAGTGAGAGAGACCAGCTCAACCTACAGTAATCCCCTGGCCCACAGTAACAGTGAGAGAGACCAGCTCACCTACAGTAATCCCTTTGGCCCACTGTAACAGTGAGAGAGAGACCAGCTCACCTACAGTAATCCCCTGGGCCCACAGTAACAGTGAGAGAGACCAGCTCACCTACAGTAATCCCCTGGGCCCACAGTAACAGCGAGAGAGACCAGCTCACCTACAGTCATCCCCTGGGCCCACAGTAACAGTGAGAGAGACCAGCTCACCTACAGTAATCCCCTGGGCCCACAGTAATAGTGAGAGAGACCAGCTCACCTACAGTAATCCCCTGGGCCCACGTAACAGTGAGAGAGAGAGAGAGAGAGAGAGACCAGCTCACTTACAGTAATCCCCTGGGCCCACAGTAACAGTGAGAGAGAGAGAGAGAGAGCAGCTCACCTACAGTAATCCCCTGGGCCCATAGTAACAGTGTGAGAGACCAGCTCACCTACAGTAATCCCCTGGACCCACAGTAACAGTGAGAGAGACCAGCTCACCTACAGTAATCCCCTGGACCCAGAGTAACAGTGAGAGAGACCAGCTCACCTACAGTAATCCCCTGGACCCACAGTGACAGTGAGAGAAACCAGCTCACCTACAGTAGTCCCCTGGGCCCACAGTAACAGTGAGAGAGACCAGCTCACCTACAGTAATCCCCTGGGCCCACAGTAACAGTGAGAGATACCAGCTCACCTACAGTAATCCCCTGGGCCCACAGTGACAGTGAGAGAGACCAGCTCACCTACAGTAATCCCCTGGGCCCACAGTAACAGTGAGAGAGACCAGCTCACCTACAGTAATCCCCTGGGCCCACAGTAACAGTGAGAGAGAGAGAGAGAGACCAGCTCACCTACAGTAATCCCCTGGACCCACAGTAACAGTGAGAGAGACCAGCTCACCTACAGTAATCCCCTGGGCCCACAGTGACAGTGAGAGAGACCAGCTCACCTACAGTAGTCCCCTGGGCCCACAGTAACAGTGAGAGAGACCAGCTCCCCTACAGTAATCCCCTGGGCCCACAGTGACAGTGAGAGAGACCAGCTCCCCTACAGTAATCCCCTGGGCCCACAGTAACAGTGAGAGAGAGAGAGAGAGACCAGCTCACCTTCAGTAATCCCCTGGGCCCACAGTAACAGTGAGAAAGACCAGCTCACCTACAGTAATCCCCTGGGCCCACAGCAACAGTGAGAGAGAGAGACCAGCTCACCTACAGTTATCCCCTGGGCCCACAGTAACACTGAGGGAGTCCAGCTCTACCTACAGTAATCTCCTGGGCCCACAGTAACAGTGTGAGAGACCAGCTCAACCTACAGTAATCCCGTGGGTCCACAGTAACAGTGAGAGAGACCAGCTCACCTACAGTAATCCCCTTCCCCCCTCAGTGATAGTGAGAGAGACCAGCTCAACCTACAGTAATCCCCTGGCCCACAGTAACAGTGAGAGAGACCAGCTCACCTACAGTAATCCCTTTGGCCCACTGTAACAGTGAGAGAGAGACCAGCTCACCTACAGTAATCCCCTGGGCCCACAGTAACAGTGAGAGAGACCAGCTCACCTACAGTAATCCCCTGGGCCCACAGTAACAGCGAGAGAGACCAGCTCACCTACAGTCATCCCCTGGGCCCACAGTAACAGTGAGAGAGACCAGCTCACCTACAGTAATCCCCTGGGCCCACAGTAATAGTGAGAGAGACCAGCTCACCTACAGTAATCCCCTGGTCCCACGTAACAGTGAGAGAGAGAGAGAGAGAGAGAGACCAGCTCACTTACAGTAATCCCCTGGGCCCACAGTAACAGTGAGAGAGAGAGAGAGAGAGCAGCTCACCTACAGTAATCCCCTGGGCCCATAGTAACAGTGTGAGAGACCAGCTCACCTACAGTAATCCCCTGGACCCACAGTAACAGTGAGAGAGACCAGCTCACCTACAGTAATCCCCTGGACCCACAGTGACAGTGAGAGAAACCAGCTCACCTACAGTAGTCCCCTGGGCCCACAGTAACAGTGAGAGAGACCAGCTCACCTACAGTAATCCCCTGGGCCCACAGTAACAGTGAGAGATACCAGCTCACCTACAGTAATCCCCTGGGCCCACAGTGACAGTGAGAGAGACCAGCTCACCTACAGTAATCCCCTGGGCCCACAGTAACAGTGAGAGAGACCAGCTCACCTACAGTAATCCCCTGGGCCCACAGTAACAGTGAGAGAGAGAGAGAGAGACCAGCTCACCTACAGTAATCCCCTGGACCCACAGTAACAGTGAAAGAGACCAGCTCACCTACAGTAATCCTCTGGGCCCACAGTGACAGTGAGAGAGACCAGCTCACCTACAGTAGTCCCCTGGGCCCACAGTAACAGTGAGAGAGACCAGCTCCCCTACAGTAATCCCCTGGGCCCACAGTGACAGTGAGAGAGACCAGCTCCCCTACAGTAATCCCCTGGGCCCACAGTAACAGTGAGAGAGACCAGCTCACCTACAGTAATCCCCTGGGCCCACAGTAACAGTGAGAGAGACCAGCTCCCCTACAGTAATCCCCTGGGCCCACAGTGACAGTGAGAGAGACTAGCTCCCCTACAGTAATCCCCTGGGCCCACAGTAACAGTGAGAGAGACCAGCTCACCTACAGTAATCCCCTGGGCCCACAGTAACAGTGAGAGAGAGAGACCAGCTCACCTACAGTAATCCCCTGGACCCACAGTAACAGTGAGAGAGACCAGCTCCCCTACAGTAATCCCCTGGGCCCACAGTGACAGTGAGAGAGACTAGCTCCCCTACAGTAATCCCCTAGGCCCACAGTAACAGTGAGAGAGACCAGCTCACCTACAGTAATCCCCTGGGCCCACAGTAACAGTGAGAGAGAGAGATCAGCTCACCTACAGTAATCCCCTGGACCCACAGTAACAGTGAGAGAGACCAGCTCACCTACAGTAATCCCCTGGGCCCACAGTAACAGTGAGAGAGACCAGCTCACCTACAGTAATCCCCTGGGCCCACAGTGACAGTCAGAGAGACCAGCTCACCTCCAGTAATCCCCTGGGCCCACAGTAACAGTGTGAGAGACCAGCTCACCTACAGTAATCCCCTGGGCCCACAGTGACAGTGAGAGAGACTAGCTCCCCTACCGTAATCCCCTGGGCCCACAGTGACAGTGAGAGAGACCAGCTCACCTACAGTAATCCCCTAGGCCCACAGTAACAGTGAGAGAGTCCAGCTCACCTACAGTAATCCCGTGGACCCACATTAACAATGAGAGAGACGAGCTCACCTCCAGTAGTCCCCTGGGCCCACAGTAACAGTGAGATAGACCAGCTCACCTACAGTAATCCCCTGGGCCCACAGTAACAGTGAGAGAGACCAGCTCACCTACAGTAATCCCCTGGACCCACCGTAACAGTGAGAGAGACCAGCTCACCTACAGTAATCCCGTGGACCCACATTAACAATGAGAGAGACGAGCTCCCTACAGTAATCCCCTGGGCCCACAGTAACAGTGAGAGAGACCAGCTCACCTACAGTAATCACCTGGGCCCACAGTGACAGTCAGAGAGACCAGCTCACCTCCAGTAATCCCCTGGGCCCACAGTAACAGTGTGAGAGACCAGCTCACCTACAGTAGTCCCCTGGGCCCACAGTAACAATGAGAGAGACCAGCTCACCTACAGTAATCCCCTGGGCCCACAGTAACAGTGAGAGAGACCAGCTCCCCTACAGTAATCCCCTGGGCCCACAGTGACAGTGAGAGAGACCAGCTCACCTACAGTAATCCCCTGGGCCCACAGTGACAGTGAGAGAGACCAGCTCACCTACAGTAATCCCCTGGACCCACAGTAACAGTGAGAGAGACCAGCTCACCTACAGTAATCCCCTTGACCGACAGTAACAGTGAGAGACACCAGCTCACCTACAGTAATCCCCTGGACCCACACTAACAATGAGAGAGACCAGCTCACCTACAGTAATCCCCTGGGCCCACAGTAACAGTGTGAGAGACCAGCTCACCTACAGTAATCGCCTTGGCCCACAGTAACAGTGAGAGAGACCAGCTCACATACAGTAATACTCTGGGCACACAGTAACAGTGAGAGAGACCAGCTCACCTACAGTAATCCCCTGGGCTCACAGTACCAGTGAGTGAGACCAGCTCACCTACAGTAATCCCCTGGACCCACAGTAACAGTGAGAGAGACCAGCTCACCTACAGTAATCCCCTGGACCCACAGTAACAGTGAGTGAGACCAGCTCACCTACAGTAATCCCCTGGACCCACAGTGACAGTGAGAGAGACCAGCTCACCTACAGTAATCCCCTGGGCTCACAGTAACAGTGAGAGAGAGAGAGAGAGAGAGAGAGAGACCAGCTCACCTACAGTAATCCCCTGGGCCCACAGTGACAGTGAGAGAGACCAGCTCACCTACAGTAATCCCCTGGGCCCACAGTAACAGTGAGAGAGAGAGAGAGAGACCAGCTCACCTACAGTAATCCCCTGGGCCCACAGTGACAGTGAGACAGACCAGCTCACCTACAGTAATCTCCTGGGCCCACAGTAACAGTGAGAGAGACCAGCTCACCTACAGTAATCCCCTGGGCCCACAGTAACAGTGGGAGAGACCAGCTCACCTACAGTAATCTCCTGGGCCCACAGTGACAGTGTGAGAGACCAGCTCACCTACAGTAATCCCCTGGGCACACAGTAACAGTGAGAGAGACCAGCTCACCTACAGTAATCTCCAGGGCCCACAGTAACAGTGAGAGAGAGACCAACTCACCTACAGTAATCCCCTGGGCCCACAGTAACAGTGAGAGAGACCAGCTCACCTACAGTAATCCCCTGGACCCACAGTAACAGTGAGAGAGACCAGCTCACCTACAGTAATCCCCTCGACCCACAGTGACAGTGAGAGAGACCAGCTCACCTACAGTAGTCCCCTGGGCCCACAGTAGCAGTGAGAGAGACCAGCTCACCTACAGTAATCCCCTGGGCCCACAGTAACAGTGAGAGAGACCAGCTCACCTACAGTAGTCCCCTGGGCCCACAATAACAGTGAGAGAGACCAGCTCACCTACAGTAATCCCCTGGGCCCACAGTAACAGTGAGAGAGACCAGCTCACCTACAGTAATCCCCTGGGCCCACAGTAACAGTGAGAGAGAGAGAGAGAGAGAGAGACCAGCTCACCTACAGTAATCCCCTGGGCCCACAGTAACAGTGAGAGAGACCAGCTCACCTACAGTAATCCCCTGGGCCCACAGGAACAGTGAGAGAGACCAGCTCACCTACAGTAATCCCCTGGGCCCACAGTAACAGTGAGAGAGAGAGAGAGAGAGACCAGCTCACCTACAGTAATCTCCTGGGCCCACAGTAACAGTGAGAGAGACCAGCTCACCTACAGTAATCCCCTGGGCCCACAGTAACAGTGAGAGAGAGAGAGAGAGACCAGCTCACCTACAGTAATCCCCTGGGCCCACAGTAACAGTGGGAGAGACCAGCTCACCTACAGTAATCTCCTGGGCCCACAGTGACAGTGTGAGAGACCAGCTCACCTACAGTAATCCCCTGGGCACACAGTAACAGTGAGAGAGACCAGCTCACCTACAGTAATCCCCTGGGCCCACAGTGACAGTGTGAGAGACCAGCTCACCTACAGTAATCCCCTGGGCCCACAGTAACAGTGTGAGAGACCAGCTCACCTACAGTAGTCCCCTGGGCGCACAGTAACAATGAGAGAGACCAGCTCACCTACAGTAATCCCCTGGGCCCACAGTAACAGTGAGAGAGACCAGCTCACCTACAGTAGTCCCCTGGGCCCACAGTAACAGTGAGAGAGACCAGCTCCCCTACAGTAATCCCCTGGGCCCACAGTGACAGTGAGAGAGACCAGCTCACCTACAGTAATCCCCTGGGCCCACAGTGACAGTGAGAGAGACCAGCTCACCTACAGTAATCCCCTGGGCCCACAGTAACAGTGAGAGAGACCAGCTCACCTACAGTAATCCCCTGGACCCACAGTAACAGTGAGAGAGACCAGCTCACCTACAGTAATCCCCTCGACCCACAGTGACAGTGAGAGAGACCAGCTCACCTACAGTAGTCCCCTGGGCCCACAATAACAGTGAGAGAGACCAGCTCACCTACAGTAATCCCCTGGGCCCACAGTAACAGTGAGAGAGACCAGCTCACCTACAGTAATCCCCTGGGCCCACAGTAACAGTGAGAGAGAGAGAGAGAGAGAGAGACCAGCTCACCTACAGTAATCCCCTGGGCCCACAGTAACAGTGAGAGAGACCAGCTCACCTACAGTAATCCCCTGGGCCCACAGGAACAGTGAGAGAGACCAGCTCACCTACAGTAATCCCCTGGGCCCACAGTAACAGTGAGAGAGAGAGAGAGAGAGACCAGCTCACCTACAGTAATCTCCTGGGCCCACAGTAACAGTGAGAGAGACCAGCTCACCTACAGTAATCCCCTGGGCCCACAGTAACAGTGAGAGAGAGAGAGAGAGACCAGCTCACCTACAGTAATCCCCTGGGCCCACAGTAACAGTGGGAGAGACCAGCTCACCTACAGTAATCTCCTGGGCCCACAGTGACAGTGTGAGAGACCAGCTCACCTACAGTAATCCCCTGGGCACACAGTAACAGTGAGAGAGACCAGCTCACCTACAGTAATCCCCTGGGCCCACAGTGACAGTGTGAGAGACCAGCTCACCTACAGTAATCCCCTGGGCCCACAGTAACAGTGTGAGAGACCAGCTCACCTACAGTAGTCCCCTGGGCGCACAGTAACAATGAGAGAGACCAGCTCACCTACAGTAATCCCCTGGGCCCACAGTAACAGTGAGAGAGACCAGCTCACCTACAGTAGTCCCCTGGGCCCACAGTAACAGTGAGAGAGACCAGCTCCCCTACAGTAATCCCCTGGGCCCACAGTGACAGTGAGAGAGACCAGCTCACCTACAGTAATCCCCTGGGCCCACAGTGACAGTGAGAGAGACCAGCTCACCTACAGTAATCCCCTGGACCCACAGTAACAGTGAGAGAGACCAGCTCACCTACAGTAATCCCCTTGACCGACAGTAACAGTGAGAGACACCAGCTCACCTACAGTAATCCCCTGGACCCACAGTAACAGTGAGAGAGACCAGCTCACCTACAGTAATCCCCTGGACCCACAGTAACAGTGAGTGAGACCAGCTCACCTACAGTAATCCCCTGGACGCACAGTGACAGTGAGAGAGACCAGCTCACCTACAGTAATCCCCTGGGCTCACAGTAACAGTGAGAGAGAGAGAGAGAGAGAGAGAGACCAGCTCACCTACAGTAATCTCCTGGGCCCACAGTAACAGTGAGAGAGACCAGCACACCTACAGTAATCCCCTGGGCCCACAGTAACAGTGAGAGAGAGAGAGAGAGACCAGCTCACCTACAGTAATCCCCTGGGCCCACAGTAACAGTGGGAGAGACCAGCTCACCTACAGTAATCTCCTGGGCCCACAGTGACAGTGTGAGAGACCAGCTCACCTACAGTAATCCCCTGGGCACACAGTAACAGTGAGAGAGACCAGCTCACCTACAGTAATCTCCTGGGCCCACAGTAACAGTGAGAGAGAGACCAACTCACCTACAGTAATCCCCTGGGCCCACAGTAACAGTGAGAGAGACCAGCTCACCTACAGTAATCCCCTGGACCCACAGTAACAGTGAGAGAGACCAGCTCACCTACAGTAATCCCCTCGACCCACAGTGACAGTGAGAGAGACCAGCTCACCTACAGTAGTCCCCTGGGCCCACAGTAGCAGTGAGAGAGACCAGCTCACCTACAGTAATCCCCTGGGCCCACAGTAACAGTGAGAGAGACCAGCTCCCCTACAGTAATCCCCTGGGCCCACAGTAACAGTGAGAGAGACCAGCTCACCTACAGTAATCCCCTGGGCCCACAGTAACAGTGAGAGAGACCAGCTCCCCTACAGTAATCCCCTGGGCCCACAGTGACAGTGAGAGAGACTAGCTCCCCTACAGTAATCCCCTGGGCCCACAGTAACAGTGAGAGAGACCAGCTCACCTACAGTAATCCCCTGGGCCCACAGTAACAGTGAGAGAGAGAGACCAGCTCACCTACAGTAATCCCCTGGACCCACAGTAACAGTGAGAGAGACCAGCTCCCCTACAGTAATCCCCTGGGCCCACAGTGACAGTGAGAGAGACTAGCTCCCCTACAGTAATCCCCTAGGCCCACAGTAACAGTGAGAGAGACCAGCTCACCTACAGTAATCCCCTGGGCCCACAGTAACAGTGAGAGAGAGAGATCAGCTCACCTACAGTAATCCCCTGGACCCACAGTAACAGTGAGAGAGACCAGCTCACCTACAGTAATCCCCTGGGCCCACAGTAACAGTGAGAGAGACCAGCTCACCTACAGTAATCCCCTGGGCCCACAGTGACAGTCAGAGAGACCAGCTCACCTCCAGTAATCCCCTGGGCCCACAGTAACAGTGTGAGAGACCAGCTCACCTACAGTAATCCCCTGGGCCCACAGTGACAGTGAGAGAGACTAGCTCCCCTACCGTAATCCCCTGGGCCCACAGTGACAGTGAGAGAGACCAGCTCACCTACAGTAATCCCCTAGGCCCACAGTAACAGTGAGAGAGTCCAGCTCACCTACAGTAATCCCGTGGACCCACATTAACAATGAGAGAGACGAGCTCACCTCCAGTAGTCCCCTGGGCCCACAGTAACAGTGAGATAGACCAGCTCACCTACAGTAATCCCCTGGGCCCACAGTAACAGTGAGAGAGACCAGCTCACCTACAGTAATCCCCTGGACCCACCGTAACAGTGAGAGAGACCAGCTCACCTACAGTAATCCCGTGGACCCACATTAACAATGAGAGAGACGAGCTCCCTACAGTAATCCCCTGGGCCCACAGTAACAGTGAGAGAGACCAGCTCACCTACAGTAATCACCTGGGCCCACAGTGACAGTCAGAGAGACCAGCTCACCTCCAGTAATCCCCTGGGCCCACAGTAACAGTGTGAGAGACCAGCTCACCTACAGTAGTCCCCTGGGCCCACAGTAACAATGAGAGAGACCAGCTCACCTACAGTAATCCCCTGGGCCCACAGTAACAGTGAGAGAGACCAGCTCCCCTACAGTAATCCCCTGGGCCCACAGTGACAGTGAGAGAGACCAGCTCACCTACAGTAATCCCCTGGGCCCACAGTGACAGTGAGAGAGACCAGCTCACCTACAGTAATCCCCTGGACCCACAGTAACAGTGAGAGAGACCAGCTCACCTACAGTAATCCCCTTGACCGACAGTAACAGTGAGAGACACCAGCTCACCTACAGTAATCCCCTGGACCCACACTAACAATGAGAGAGACCAGCTCACCTACAGTAATCCCCTGGGCCCACAGTAACAGTGTGAGAGACCAGCTCACCTACAGTAATCGCCTTGGCCCACAGTAACAGTGAGAGAGACCAGCTCACATACAGTAATACTCTGGGCACACAGTAACAGTGAGAGAGACCAGCTCACCTACAGTAATCCCCTGGGCTCACAGTACCAGTGAGTGAGACCAGCTCACCTACAGTAATCCCCTGGACCCACAGTAACAGTGAGAGAGACCAGCTCACCTACAGTAATCCCCTGGACCCACAGTAACAGTGAGTGAGACCAGCTCACCTACAGTAATCCCCTGGACCCACAGTGACAGTGAGAGAGACCAGCTCACCTACAGTAATCCCCTGGGCTCACAGTAACAGTGAGAGAGAGAGAGAGAGAGAGAGAGACCAGCTCACCTACAGTAATCCCCTGGGCCCACAGTGACAGTGAGAGAGACCAGCTCACCTACAGTAATCCCCTGGGCCCACAGTAACAGTGAGAGAGAGAGAGAGAGACCAGCTCACCTACAGTAATCCCCTGGGCCCACAGTGACAGTGAGACAGACCAGCTCACCTACAGTAATCTCCTGGGCCCACAGTAACAGTGAGAGAGACCAGCTCACCTACAGTAATCCCCTGGGCCCACAGTAACAGTGGGAGAGACCAGCTCACCTACAGTAATCTCCTGGGCCCACAGTGACAGTGTGAGAGACCAGCTCACCTACAGTAATCCCCTGGGCACACAGTAACAGTGAGAGAGACCAGCTCACCTACAGTAATCTCCTGGGCCCACAGTAACAGTGAGAGAGAGACCAACTCACCTACAGTAATCCCCTGGGCCCACAGTAACAGTGAGAGAGACCAGCTCACCTACAGTAATCCCCTGGACCCACAGTAACAGTGAGAGAGACCAGCTCACCTACAGTAATCCCCTCGACCCACAGTGACAGTGAGAGAGACCAGCTCACCTACAGTAGTCCCCTGGGCCCACAGTAGCAGTGAGAGAGACCAGCTCACCTACAGTAATCCCCTGGGCCCACAGTAACAGTGAGAGAGACCAGCTCACCTACAGTAGTCCCCTGGGCCCACAATAACAGTGAGAGAGACCAGCTCACCTACAGTAATCCCCTGGGCCCACAGTAACAGTGAGAGAGACCAGCTCACCTACAGTAATCCCCTGGGCCCACAGTAACAGTGAGAGAGAGAGAGAGAGAGAGAGACCAGCTCACCTACAGTAATCCCCTGGGCCCACAGTAACAGTGAGAGAGACCAGCTCACCTACAGTAATCCCCTGGGCCCACAGGAACAGTGAGAGAGACCAGCTCACCTACAGTAATCCCCTGGGCCCACAGTAACAGTGAGAGAGAGAGAGAGAGAGACCAGCTCACCTACAGTAATCTCCTGGGCCCACAGTAACAGTGAGAGAGACCAGCTCACCTACAGTAATCCCCTGGGCCCACAGTAACAGTGAGAGAGAGAGAGAGAGACCAGCTCACCTACAGTAATCCCCTGGGCCCACAGTAACAGTGGGAGAGACCAGCTCACCTACAGTAATCTCCTGGGCCCACAGTGACAGTGTGAGAGACCAGCTCACCTACAGTAATCCCCTGGGCACACAGTAACAGTGAGAGAGACCAGCTCACCTACAGTAATCCCCTGGGCCCACAGTGACAGTGTGAGAGACCAGCTCACCTACAGTAGTCCCCTGGGCCCACAGTAACAGTGTGAGAGACCAGCTCACCTACAGTAGTCCCCTGGGCGCACAGTAACAATGAGAGAGACCAGCTCACCTACAGTAATCCCCTGGGCCCACAGTAACAGTGAGAGAGACCAGCTCACCTACAGTAGTCCCCTGGGCCCACAGTAACAGTGAGAGAGACCAGCTCCCCTACAGTAATCCCCTGGGCCCACAGTGACAGTGAGAGAGACCAGCTCACCTACAGTAATCCCCTGGGCCCACAGTGACAGTGAGAGAGACCAGCTCACCTACAGTAATCCCCTGGGCCCACAGTAACAGTGAGAGAGACCAGCTCACCTACAGTAATCCCCTGGACCCACAGTAACAGTGAGAGAGACCAGCTCACCTACAGTAATCCCCTCGACCCACAGTGACAGTGAGAGAGACCAGCTCACCTACAGTAGTCCCCTGGGCCCACAATAACAGTGAGAGAGACCAGCTCACCTACAGTAATCCCCTGGGCCCACAGTAACAGTGAGAGAGACCAGCTCACCTACAGTAATCCCCTGGGCCCACAGTAACAGTGAGAGAGAGAGAGAGAGAGAGAGACCAGCTCACCTACAGTAATCCCCTGGGCCCACAGTAACAGTGAGAGAGACCAGCTCACCTACAGTAATCCCCTGGGCCCACAGGAACAGTGAGAGAGACCAGCTCACCTACAGTAATCCCCTGGGCCCACAGTAACAGTGAGAGAGAGAGAGAGAGAGACCAGCTCACCTACAGTAATCTCCTGGGCCCACAGTAACAGTGAGAGAGACCAGCTCACCTACAGTAATCCCCTGGGCCCACAGTAACAGTGAGAGAGAGAGAGAGAGACCAGCTCACCTACAGTAATCCCCTGGGCCCACAGTAACAGTGGGAGAGACCAGCTCACCTACAGTAATCTCCTGGGCCCACAGTGACAGTGTGAGAGACCAGCTCACCTACAGTAATCCCCTGGGCACACAGTAACAGTGAGAGAGACCAGCTCACCTACAGTAATCCCCTGGGCCCACAGTGACAGTGTGAGAGACCAGCTCACCTACAGTAATCCCCTGGGCCCACAGTAACAGTGTGAGAGACCAGCTCACCTACAGTAGTCCCCTGGGCGCACAGTAACAATGAGAGAGACCAGCTCACCTACAGTAATCCCCTGGGCCCACAGTAACAGTGAGAGAGACCAGCTCACCTACAGTAGTCCCCTGGGCCCACAGTAACAGTGAGAGAGACCAGCTCCCCTACAGTAATCCCCTGGGCCCACAGTGACAGTGAGAGAGACCAGCTCACCTACAGTAATCCCCTGGGCCCACAGTGACAGTGAGAGAGACCAGCTCACCTACAGTAATCCCCTGGACCCACAGTAACAGTGAGAGAGACCAGCTCACCTACAGTAATCCCCTTGACCGACAGTAACAGTGAGAGACACCAGCTCACCTACAGTAATCCCCTGGACCCACAGTAACAGTGAGAGAGACCAGCTCACCTACAGTAATCCCCTGGACCCACAGTAACATTGAGTGAGACCAGCTCACCTACAGTAATCCCCTGGACGCACAGTGACAGTGAGAGAGACCAGCTCACCTACAGTAATCCCCTGGGCTCACAGTAACAGTGAGAGAGAGAGAGAGAGAGAGAGAGACCAGCTCACCTACAGTAATCTCCTGGGCCCACAGTAACAGTGAGAGAGACCAGCACACCTACAGTAATCCCCTGGGCCCACAGTAACAGTGAGAGAGAGAGAGAGAGACCAGCTCACCTACAGTAATCCCCTGGGCCCACAGTAACAGTGGGAGAGACCAGCTCACCTACAGTAATCTCCTGGGCCCACAGTGACAGTGTGAGAGACCAGCTCACCTACAGTAATCCCCTGGGCACACAGTAACAGTGAGAGAGACCAGCTCACCTACAGTAATCTCCTGGGCCCACAGTAACAGTGAGAGAGAGACCAACTCACCTACAGTAATCCCCTGGGCCCACAGTAACAGTGAGAGAGACCAGCTCACCTACAGTAATCCCCTGGACCCACAGTAACAGTGAGAGAGACCAGCTCACCTACAGTAATCCCCTCGACCCACAGTGACAGTGAGAGAGACCAGCTCACCTACAGTAGTCCCCTGGGCCCACAGTAGCAGTGAGAGAGACCAGCTCACCTACAGTAATCCCCTGGGCCCACAGTAACAGTGAGAGAGACCAGCTCACCTACAGTAGTCCCCTGGGCCCACAATAACAGTGAGAGAGACCAGCTCACCTACAGTAATCCCCTGGGCCCACAGTAACAGTGAGAGAGACCAGCTCACCTACAGTAATCCCCTGGGCCCACAGTAACAGTGAGAGAGAGAGAGAGAGAGAGAGACCAGCTCACCTACAGTAATCCCCTGGGCCCACAGTAACAGTGAGAGAGACCAGCTCACCTACAGTAATCCCCTGGGCCCACAGTAACAGTGAGAGAGACCAGCTCACCTACAGTAATCTCCTGGGCCCACAGAGACAGTGTGAGAGACCAGCTCACCTACAGTAATCCCCTGGGCACACAGTAACAGTGAGAGAGACCAGCTCACCTACAGTAATCCCCTGGGCCCACAGTAACAGTGAGAGAGAGAGAGAGAGAGACCAGCTCACCTACAGTAATCTCCTGGGCCCACAGTAACAGTGTGAGAGACCAGCTCACCTACAGTAATCTCCTGGGCCCACAGAGACAGTGTGAGAGACCAGCTCACCTACAGTAATCCCCTGGGCACACAGTAACAGTGAGAAAGACCAGCTCACCTACAGTAATCCCCTGGGCCCACAGCAACAGTGAGAGAGAAAGACCAGCTCACCTACAGTTATCCCCTGGGCCCACAGTAACACTGAGGGAGTCCAGCTCCACCTACAGTAATCTCCTGGGCCCACAGTAACAGTGTGAGAGACCAGCTCAACCTACAGTAATCCCGTGGGTCCACAGTAACAGTGAGAGAGACCAGCTCACCTACAGTAATCCCCTTCCCCCCTCAGTGATAGTGAGAGAGACCAGCTCAACCTACAGTAATCCCCTGGGCCCACAGTAACAGTGAGAGAGACCAGCTCACCTACAGTAATCCCTTTGGCCCACTGTAACAGTGAGAGAGAGACCAGCTCACCTACAGTAATCCCCTGGGCCCACAGTGACAGTGAGAGAGACCAGCTCACCTACAGTAATCTCCTGGGCCCACAGTAACAGTGAGAGAGACCAGCTCACCTACAGTAATCCCCTGGGCCCACAGTAACAGTGAGAGAGAGAGAGAGAGACCAGCTCACCTACAGTAATCCCCTGGGCCCACAGTAACAGTGGGAGAGACCAGCTCACCTACAGTAATCTCCTGGGCCCACAGTGACAGTGTGAGAGACCAGCTCACCTACAGTAATCCCCTGGGCACACAGTAACAGTGAGAGAGACCAGCTCACCTACAGTAATCCCCTGGGCCCACAGTAACAGTGTGAGAGACCAGCTCACCTACAGTAGTCCCCTGGGCGCACAGTAACAATGAGAGAGACCAGCTCACCGACAGTAATCCCCTGGGCCCACAGTAACAGTGAGAGAGACCAGCTCACCTACAGTAGTCCCCTGGGCCCACAGTAACAGTGAGAGAGACCAGCTCACCTACAGTAATCGCCTGGGCCCACAGTGACAGTGAGAGAGACCAGCTCACCTACAGTAATCCCCTGGGCCCACAGTGACAGTGAGAGAGACCACCTCACCTACAGTAATCCCCTGGACCCACAGTAACAGTGAGAGAGACCAGCTCACCTACAGTAATCCCCTTGACCGACAGTAACAGTGAGAGACACCAGCTCACCTACAGTAATCCCCTGGGCCCACAGTAACAGTGAGAGAGACCAGCTCACCTACAGTAATCGCCTTGGCCCACAGTAACAGTGAGAGAGACCAGCTCACATACAGTAATACTCTGGGCACACAGTAACAGTGAGAGAGACCAGCTCATCTACAGTAATCCCCTGGGCTCACAGTACCAGTGAGAGAGACCAGCTCACCTACAGTAATCCCCTGGACCCACAGTAACAGTGAGTGAGACCAGCTCACCTACAGTAATTCCCTGGACCCACAGTAACAGTGAGAGAGACCAGCTCACCTACAGTAATCCCCTGGACCCACAGTAACAGTGAGTGAGACCAGCTCACCTACAGTAATCCCCTGGACCCACAGTGACAGTGAGAGAGACCAGCTCACCTACAGTAATCCCCTGGGCCCACAGTAACAGTGAGAGAGAGAGAGAGAGACCAGCTCACCTACAGTAATCCCCTGGGCCCACAGTGACAGTGAGAGAGACCAGCTCACCTACAGTAATCTCCTGGGCCCACAGTAACAGTGAGAGAGACCAGCTCACCTACAGTAATCCCCTGGGCCCACAGTAACAGTGAGAGAGAGAGAGAGAGACCAGCTCACCTACAGTAATCCCCTGGGCCCACAGTAACAGTGGGAGAGACCAGCTCACCTACAGTAATCTCCTGGGCCCACAGTGATAGTGTGAGAGACCAGCTCACCTACAGTAATCCCCTGGGCACACAGTAACAGTGAGAGAGACCAGCTCACCTACAGTAATCTCCTGGGCCCACAGTAACAGTGAGAGAGAGACCAACTCACCTACAGTAATCCCCTGGGCCCACAGTAACAGTGAGAGAGACCAGCTCACCTACAGTAATCCCCTGGACCCACAGTAACAGTGAGAGAGACCAGCTCACCTACAGTAATCCCCTCGACCCACAGTGACAGTGAGAGAGACCAGCTCACCTACAGTAGTCCCCTGGGCCCACAGTAGCAGTGAGAGAGACCAGCTCACCTACAGTAATCCCCTGGGCCCACAGTAACAGTGAGAGAGACCAGCTCACCTACAGTAATCCCCTGGGCCCACAGTAACAGTGAGAGAGACCAGCTCACCTACAGTAATCCCCTGGGCCCACAGTAACAGTGAGAGAGAGAGAGAGAGACCAGCTCACCTACAGTAATCTCCTGGGCCCACAGTAACAGTGTGAGAGACCAGCTCACCTACAGTAATCTCCTGGGCCCACAGAGACAGTGTGAGAGACCAGCTCACCTACAGTAATCCCCTGGGCACACAGTAACAGTGAGAGAGACCAGCTCACCTATAGTAATCCCCTGGGCCCACAGCAACAGTGAGAGAGAAAGACCAGCTCACCTACAGTTATCCCCTGGGCCCACAGTAACACTGAGGGAGTCCAGCTCCACCTACAGTAATCTCCTGGGCCCACAGTAATAGTGTGAGAGACCAGCTCAACCTACAGTAATCCCGTGGGTCCACAGTAACAGTGAGAGAGACCAGCTCACCTACAGTAATCCCCTTCCCCCCTCAGTGATAGTGAGAGAGACCAGCTCAACCTACAGTAATCCCCTGGGCCCACAGTAACAGTGAGAGAGACCAGCTCACCTACAGTAATCCCTTTGGCCCACTGTAACAGTGAGAGAGAGACCAGCTCACCTACAGTAATCCCCTGGGCCCACAGTGACAGTGAGAGAGACCAGCTCACCTACAGTAATCTCCTGGGCCCACAGTAACAGTGAGAGAGACCAGCTCACCTACAGTAATCCCCTGGGCCCACAGTAACAGTGAGAGAGAGAGAGAGAGACCAGCTCACCTACAGTAATCCCCTGGGCCCACAGTAACAGTGGGAGAGAGCAGCTCACCTACAGTAATCTCCTGGGCCCACAGTGACAGTGTGAGAGACCAGCTCACCTACAGTAATCCCCTGGGCACACAGTAACAGTGAGAGAGACCAGCTCACCTACAGTAATCTCCTGGGCCCACAGTAACAGTGAGAGAGAGACCAACTCACCTACAGTAATCCCCTGGGCCCACAGTAACAGTGAGAGAGACCAGCTCACCTACAGTAATCCCCTGGACCCACAGTAACAGTGAGAGAGACCAGCTCACCTACAGTAATCCCCTCGACCCACAGTGACAGTGAGAGAGACCAGCTCACCTACAGTAGTCCCCTGGGCCCACAGTAGCAGTGAGAGAGACCAGCTCACCTACAGTAATCCCCTGGGCCCACAGTAACAGTGAGAGAGACCAGCTCACCTACAGTAGTCCCCTGGGCCCACAATAACAGTGAGAGAGACCAGCTCACCTACAGTAATCCCCTGGGCCCACAGTAACAGTGAGAGAGACCAGCTCACCTACAGTAATCCCCTGGGCCCACAGTAACAGTGAGAGAGAGAGAGAGAGAGAGAGAGACCAGCTCACCTACAGTAATCCCCTGGGCCCACAGTAACAGTGAGAGAGACCAGCTCACCTACAGTAATCCCCTGGGCCCACAGTAACAGTGAGAGAGACCAGCTCACCTCCAGTAATCCCCTGGGCCCACAGTAACAGTGAGAGAGAGAGAGAGAGAGACCAGCTCACCTACAGTAATCTCCTGGGCCCACAGTAACAGTGTGAGAGACCAGCTCACCTACAGTAATCTCCTGGGCCCACAGAGACAGTGTGAGAGACCAGCTCACCTACAGTAATCCCCTGGGCACACAGTAACAGTGAGAGAGACCAGCTCACCTATAGTAATCCCCTGGGCCCACAGTAACAGTGAGAAAGACCAGCTCACCTACAGTAATCCCCTGGGCCCACAGCAACAGTGAGAGAGAGAGACCAGCTCACCTACAGTTATCCCCTGGGCCCACAGTAACACTGAGGGAGTCCAGCTCTACCTACAGTAATCTCCTGGGCCCACAGTAACAGTGTGAGAGACCAGCTCAACCTACAGTAATCCCGTGGGTCCACAGTAACAGTGAGAGAGACCAGCTCACCTACAGTAATCCCCTTCCCCCCTCAGTGATAGTGAGAGAGACCAGCTCAACCTACAGTAATCCCCTGGCCCACAGTAACAGTGAGAGAGACCAGCTCACCTACAGTAATCCCTTTGGCCCACTGTAACAGTGAGAGAGAGACCAGCTCACCTACAGTAATCCCCTGGGCCCACAGTAACAGTGAGAGAGACCAGCTCACCTACAGTAATCCCCTGGGCCCACAGTAACAGCGAGAGAGACCAGCTCACCTACAGTCATCCCCTGGGCCCACAGTAACAGTGAGAGAGACCAGCTCACCTACAGTAATCCCCTGGGCCCACAGTAATAGTGAGAGAGACCAGCTCACCTACAGTAATCCCCTGGGCCCACGTAACAGTGAGAGAGAGAGAGAGAGAGAGAGACCAGCTCACTTACAGTAATCCCCTGGGCCCACAGTAACAGTGAGAGAGAGAGAGAGAGAGCAGCTCACCTACAGTAATCCCCTGGGCCCATAGTAACAGTGTGAGAGACCAGCTCACCTACAGTAATCCCCTGGACCCACAGTAACAGTGAGAGAGACCAGCTCACCTACAGTAATCCCCTGGACCCAGAGTAACAGTGAGAGAGACCAGCTCACCTACAGTAATCCCCTGGACCCACAGTGACAGTGAGAGAAACCAGCTCACCTACAGTAGTCCCCTGGGCCCACAGTAACAGTGAGAGAGACCAGCTCACCTACAGTAATCCCCTGGGCCCACAGTAACAGTGAGAGATACCAGCTCACCTACAGTAATCCCCTGGGCCCACAGTGACAGTGAGAGAGACCAGCTCACCTACAGTAATCCCCTGGGCCCACAGTAACAGTGAGAGAGACCAGCTCACCTACAGTAATCCCCTGGGCCCACAGTAACAGTGAGAGAGAGAGAGAGAGACCAGCTCACCTACAGTAATCCCCTGGACCCACAGTAACAGTGAGAGAGACCAGCTCACCTACAGTAATCCCCTGGGCCCACAGTGACAGTGAGAGAGACCAGCTCACCTACAGTAGTCCCCTGGGCCCACAGTAACAGTGAGAGAGACCAGCTCCCCTACAGTAATCCCCTGGGCCCACAGTGACAGTGAGAGAGACCAGCTCCCCTACAGTAATCCCCTGGGCCCACAGTAACAGTGAGAGAGAGAGAGAGAGACCAGCTCACCTTCAGTAATCCCCTGGGCCCACAGTAACAGTGAGAAAGACCAGCTCACCTACAGTAATCCCCTGGGCCCACAGCAACAGTGAGAGAGAGAGACCAGCTCACCTACAGTTATCCCCTGGGCCCACAGTAACACTGAGGGAGTCCAGCTCTACCTACAGTAATCTCCTGGGCCCACAGTAACAGTGTGAGAGACCAGCTCAACCTACAGTAATCCCGTGGGTCCACAGTAACAGTGAGAGAGACCAGCTCACCTACAGTAATCCCCTTCCCCCCTCAGTGATAGTGAGAGAGACCAGCTCAACCTACAGTAATCCCCTGGCCCACAGTAACAGTGAGAGTGACCAGCTCACCTACAGTAATCCCTTTGGCCCACTGTAACAGTGAGAGAGAGACCAGCTCACCTACAGTAATCCCCTGGGCCCACAGTAACAGTGAGAGAGACCAGCTCACCTACAGTAATCCCCTGGGCCCACAGTAACAGCGAGAGAGACCAGCTCACCTACAGTCATCCCCTGGGCCCACAGTAACAGTGAGAGAGACCAGCTCACCTACAGTAATCCCCTGGGCCCACAGTAATAGTGAGAGAGACCAGCTCACCTACAGTAATCCCCTGGGCCCACGTAACAGTGAGAGAGAGAGAGAGAGAGAGAGACCAGCTCACTTACAGTAATCCCCTGGGCCCACAGTAACAGTGAGAGAGAGAGAGAGAGAGCAGCTCACCTACAGTAATCCCCTCGTCCCATAGTAACAGTGTGAGAGACCAGCTCACCTACAGTAATCCCCTGGACCCACAGTAACAGTGAGAGAGACCAGCTCACCTACAGTAATCCCCTGGACCCACAGTGACAGTGAGAGAAACCAGCTCACCTACAGTAGTCCCCTGGGCCCACAGTAACAGTGAGAGAGACCAGCTCACCTACAGTAATCCCCTGGGCCCACAGTAACAGTGAGAGATACCAGCTCACCTACAGTAATCCCCTGGGCCCACAGTGACAGTGAGAGAGACCAGCTCACCTACAGTAATCCCCTGGGCCCACAGTAACAGTGAGAGAGACCAGCTCACCTACAGTAATCCCCTGGGCCCACAGTAACAGTGAGAGAGAGAGTGAGAGACCAGCTCACCTACAGTAATCCCCTGGACCCACAGTAACAGTGAGAGAGACCAGCTCCCCTACAGTAATCCCCTGGGCCCACAGTGACAGTGAGAGAGACTAGCTCCCCTACAGTAATCCCCTAGGCCCACAGTAACAGTGAGAGAGACCAGCTCACCTACAGTAATCCCCTGGGCCCACAGTAACAGTGAGAGAGAGAGACCAGCTGACCTACAGTAATCCCCTGGACCCACAGTAACAGTGAGAGAGACCAGCTCACCTACAGTAATCCCCTGGGCCCACAGTAACAGTGAGAGAGACCAGCTCACCTACAGTAATCCCCTGGGCCCACAGTGACAGTCAGAGAGACCAGCTCACCTCCAGTAATCCCCTGGGCCCACAGTAACAGTGTGAGAGACCAGCTCACCTACAGTAATCCCCTGGGCCCACAGTGACAGTGAGAGAGACTAGCTCCCCTACCGTAATCCCCTGGGCCCACAGTGACAGTGAGAGAGACCAGCTCACCTACAGTAATCCCCTAGGCCCACAGTAACAGTGAGAGAGTCCAGCTCACCTACAGTAATCCCGTGGACCCACATTAACAATGAGAGAGACGAGCTCACCTCCAGTAGTCCCCTGGGCCCACAGTAACAGTGAGATAGACCAGCTCACCTACAGTAATCCCCTGGGCCCACAGTAACAGTGAGAGAGACCAGCTCACCTACAGTAATCCCCTGGACCCACCGTAACAGTGAGAGAGACCAGCTCACCTACAGTAATCCCGTGGACCCACATTAACAATGAGAGAGACGAGCTCCCTACAGTAATCCCCTGGGCCCACAGTAACAGTGAGAGAGACCAGCTCACCTACAGTAATCACCTGGGCCCACAGTGACAGTCAGAGAGACCAGCTCACCTCCAGTAATCCCCTGGGCCCACAGTAACAGTGTGAGAGACCAGCTCACCTACAGTAGTCCCCTGGGCCCACAGTAACAATGAGAGAGACCAGCTCACCTACAGTAATCCCCTGGGCCCACAGTAACAGTGAGAGAGACCAGCTCCCCTACAGTAATCCCCTGGGCCCACAGTGACAGTGAGAGAGACCAGCTCACCTACAGTAATCCCCTGGGCCCACAGTGACAGTGAGAGAGACCAGCTCACCTACAGTAATCCCCTGGACCCACAGTAACAGTGAGAGAGACCAGCTCACCTACAGTAATCCCCTTGACCGACAGTAACAGTGAGAGAGACCAGCTCACCTACAGTAATCCCCTGGACCCACAGTAACAGTGAGTGAGACCAGCTCACCTACAGTAATCCCCTGGACCCACAGTGACAGTGAGAGAGACCAGCTCACCTACAGTAATCCCCTGGGCCCACAGTAACAGTGAGAGAGAGAGAGAGAGACCAGCTCACCTACAGTAATCCCCTGGGCCCACAGTGACAGTGAGACAGACCAGCTCACCTACAGTAATCTCCTGGGCCCACAGTAACAGTGAGAGAGACCAGCTCACCTACAGTAATCCCCTGGGCCCACAGTAACAGTGGGAGAGACCAGCTCACCTACAGTAATCTCCTGGGCCCACAGTGACAGTGTGAGAGACCAGCTCACCTACAGTAATCCCCTGGGCACACAGTAACAGTGAGAGAGACCAGCTCACCTACAGTAATCTCCTGGGCCCACAGTAACAGTGAGAGAGAGACCAACTCACCTACAGTAATCCCCTGGGCCCACAGTAACAGTGAGAGAGACCAGCTCACCTACAGTAATCCCCTGGACCCACAGTAACAGTGAGAGAGACCAGCTCACCTACAGTAATCCCCTCGACCCACAGTGACAGTGAGAGAGACCAGCTCACCTACAGTAGTCCCCTGGGCCCACAGTAGCAGTGAGAGAGACCAGCTCACCTACAGTAATCCCCTGGGCCCACAGTAACAGTGAGAGAGACCAGCTCACCTACAGTAGTCCCCTGGGCCCACAATAACAGTGAGAGAGACCAGCTCACCTACAGTAATCCCCTGGGCCCACAGTAACAGTGAGAGAGACCAGCTCACCTACAGTAATCCCCTGGGCCCACAGTAACAGTGAGAGAGAGAGAGAGAGAGAGAGACCAGCTCACCTACAGTAATCCCCTGGGCCCACAGTAACAGTGAGAGAGACCAGCTCACCTACAGTAATCCCCTGGGCCCACAGGAACAGTGAGAGAGACCAGCTCACCTACAGTAATCCCCTGGGCCCACAGTAACAGTGAGAGAGAGAGAGAGAGAGACCAGCTCACCTACAGTAATCTCCTGGGCCCACAGTAACAGTGAGAGAGACCAGCTCACCTACAGTAATCCCCTGGGCCCACAGTAACAGTGAGAGAGAGAGAGAGAGACCAGCTCACCTACAGTAATCCCCTGGGCCCACAGTAACAGTGGGAGAGACCAGCTCACCTACAGTAATCTCCTGGGCCCACAGTGACAGTGTGAGAGACCAGCTCACCTACAGTAATCCCCTGGGCACACAGTAACAGTGAGAGAGACCAGCTCACCTACAGTAATCCCCTGGGCCCACAGTGACAGTGTGAGAGACCAGCTCACCTACAGTAATCCCCTGGGCCCACAGTAACAGTGTGAGAGACCAGCTCACCTACAGTAGTCCCCTGGGCGCACAGTAACAATGAGAGAGACCAGCTCACCTACAGTAATCCCCTGGGCCCACAGTAACAGTGAGAGAGACCAGCTCACCTACAGTAGTCCCCTGGGCCCACAGTAACAGTGAGAGAGACCAGCTCCCCTACAGTAATCCCCTGGGCCCACAGTGACAGTGAGAGAGACCAGCTCACCTACAGTAATCCCCTGGGCCCACAGTGACAGTGAGAGAGACCAGCTCACCTACAGTAATCCCCTGGACCCACAGTAACAGTGAGAGAGACCAGCTCACCTACAGTAATCCCCTTGACCGACAGTAACAGTGAGAGACACCAGCTCACCTACAGTAATCCCCTGGACCCACAGTAACAGTGAGAGAGACCAGCTCACCTACAGTAATCCCCTGGACCCACAGTAACAGTGAGTGAGACCAGCTCACCTACAGTAATCCCCTGGACGCACAGTGACAGTGAGAGAGACCAGCTCACCTACAGTAATCCCCTGGGCTCACAGTAACAGTGAGAGAGAGAGAGAGAGAGACCAGCTCACCTACAGTAATCTCCTGGGCCCACAGTAACAGTGAGAGAGACCAGCTCACCTACAGTAATCCCCTGGGCCCACAGTAACAGTGAGAGAGAGAGAGAGAGACCAGCTCACCTACAGTAATCCCCTGGGCCCACAGTAACAGTGGGAGAGACCAGCTCACCTACAGTAATCTCCTGGGCCCACAGTGACAGTGTGAGAGACCAGCTCACCTACAGTAATCCCCTGGGCACACAGTAACAGTGAGAGAGACCAGCTCACCTACAGTAATCTCCTGGGCCCACAGTAACAGTGAGAGAGAGACCAACTCACCTACAGTAATCCCCTGGGCCCACAGTAACAGTGAGAGAGACCAGCTCACCTACAGTAATCCCCTGGGCACACAGTAACAGTGAGAGAGACCAGCTCACCTACAGTAATCTCCTGGGCCCACAGTAACAGTGAGAGAGAGACCAGCTCACCTACAGTAATCCCCTGGGCACACAGTAACAGTGAGAGAGACCAGCTCACCTACAGTAATCCCCTGGGCCCACAGTAACAGTGGGAGAGACCAGCTCACCTACAGTAATCCCCTTCCCCCCTCAGTGATAGTGAGAGAGACCAGCTCAACCTACAGTAATCCCCTGGGCCCACAGTAACAGTGAGAGAGACCAGCTCACCTACAGTAATCCCTTTGGCCCACTGTAACAGTGAGAGAGAGACCAGCTCACCTACAGTAATCCCCTGGGCCCACAGTGACAGTGAGAGAGACCAGCTCACCTACAGTAATCTCCTGGGCCCACAGTAACAGTGAGAGAGACCAGCTCACCTACAGTAATCCCCTGGGCCCACAGTAACAGTGAGAGAGAGAGAGAGAGACCAGCTCACCTACAGTAATCCCCTGGGCCCACAGTAACAGTGGGAGAGAGCAGCTCACCTACAGTAATCTCCTGGGCCCACAGTGACAGTGTGAGAGACCAGCTCACCTACAGTAATCCCCTGGGCACACAGTAACAGTGAGAGAGACCAGCTCACCTACAGTAATCTCCTGGGCCCACAGTAACAGGGAGAGAGAGACCAACTCACCTACAGTAATCCCCTGGGCCCACAGTAACAGTGAGAGAGACCAGCTCACCTACAGTAATCCCCTGGACCCACAGTAACAGTGAGAGAGACCAGCTCACCTACAGTAATCCCCTCGACCCACAGTGACAGTGAGAGAGACCAGCTCACCTACAGTAGTCCCCTGGGCCCACAGTAGCAGTGAGAGAGACCAGCTCACCTACAGTAATCCCCTGGGCCCACAGTAACAGTGAGAGAGACCAGCTCACCTACAGTAGTCCCCTGGGCCCACAATAACAGTGAGAGAGACCAGCTCACCTACAGTAATCCCCTGGGCCCACAGTAACAGTGAGAGAGACCAGCTCACCTACAGTAATCCCCTGGGCCCACAGTAACAGTGAGAGAGAGAGAGAGAGAGAGAGAGACCAGCTCACCTACAGTAATCCCCTGGGCCCACAGTAACAGTGAGAGAGACCAGCTCACCTACAGTAATCCCCTGGGCCCACAGTAACAGTGAGAGAGACCAGCTCACCTCCAGTAATCCCCTGGGCCCACAGTAACAGTGAGAGAGAGAGAGAGAGAGACCAGCTCACCTACAGTAATCTCCTGGGCCCACAGTAACAGTGTGAGAGACCAGCTCACCTACAGTAATCTCCTGGGCCCACAGAGACAGTGTGAGAGACCAGCTCACCTACAGTAATCCCCTGGGCACACAGTAACAGTGAGATAGACCAGCTCACCTATAGTAATCCCCTGGGCCCACAGTAACAGTGAGAAAGACCAGCTCACCTACAGTAATCCCCTGGGCCCACAGCAACAGTGAGAGAGAGAGACCAGCTCACCTACAGTTATCCCCTGGGCCCACAGTAACACTGAGGGAGTCCAGCTCTACCTACAGTAATCTCCTGGGCCCACAGTAACAGTGTGAGAGACCAGCTCAACCTACAGTAATCCCGTGGGTCCACAGTAACAGTGAGAGAGACCAGCTCACCTACAGTAATCCCCTTCCCCCCTCAGTGATAGTGAGAGAGACCAGCTCAACCTACAGTAATCCCCTGGGCCCACAGTAACAGTGAGAGAGACCAGCTCACCTACAGTAATCCCTTTGGCCCACTGTAACAGTGAGAGAGAGACCAGCTCACCTACAGTAATCCCCTGGGCCCACAGTAACAGTGAGAGAGACCAGCTCACCTACAGTAATCCCCTGGGCCCACAGTAACAGCGAGAGAGACCAGCTCACCTACAGTCATCCCCTGGGCCCACAGTAACAGTGAGAGAGACCAGCTCACCTACAGTAATCCCCTGGGCCCACAGTAATAGTGAGAGAGACCAGCTCACCTACAGTAATCCCCTGGGCCCACGTAACAGTGAGAGAGAGAGAGAGAGAGAGAGACCAGCTCACTTACAGTAATCCCCTGGGCCCACAGTAACAGTGAGAGAGAGAGAGAGAGAGCAGCTCACCTACAGTAATCCCCTGGGCCCATAGTAACAGTGTGAGAGACCAGCTCACCTACAGTAATCCCCTGGACCCACAGTAACAGTGAGAGAGACCAGCTCACCTACAGTAATCCCCTGGACCCAGAGTAACAGTGAGAGAGACCAGCTCACCTACAGTAATCCCCTGGACCCACAGTGACAGTGAGAGAAACCAGCTCACCTACAGTAGTCCCCTGGGCCCACAGTAACAGTGAGAGAGACCAGCTCACCTACAGTAATCCCCTGGGCCCACAGTAACAGTGAGAGATACCAGCTCACCTACAGTAATCCCCTGGGCCCACAGTGACAGTGAGAGAGACCAGCTCACCTACAGTAATCCCCTGGGCCCACAGTAACAGTGAGAGAGACCAGCTCACCTACAGTAATCCCCTGGGCCCACAGTAACAGTGAGAGAGAGAGAGAGAGACCAGCTCACCTACAGTAATCCCCTGGACCCACAGTAACAGTGAGAGAGACCAGCTCACCTACAGTAATCCCCTGGGCCCACAGTGACAGTGAGAGAGACCAGCTCACCTACAGTAGTCCCCTGGGCCCACAGTAACAGTGAGAGAGACCAGCTCCCCTACAGTAATCCCCTGGGCCCACAGTGACAGTGAGAGAGACCAGCTCCCCTACAGTAATCCCCTGGGCCCACAGTAACAGTGAGAGAGAGAGAGAGAGACCAGCTCACCTTCAGTAATCCCCTGGGCCCACAGTAACAGTGAGAAAGACCAGCTCACCTACAGTAATCCCCTGGGCCCACAGCAACAGTGAGAGAGAGAGACCAGCTCACCTACAGTTATCCCCTGGGCCCACAGTAACACTGAGGGAGTCCAGCTCTACCTACAGTAATCTCCTGGGCCCACAGTAACAGTGTGAGAGACCAGCTCAACCTACAGTAATCCCGTGGGTCCACAGTAACAGTGAGAGAGACCAGCTCACCTACAGTAATCCCCTTCCCCCCTCAGTGATAGTGAGAGAGACCAGCTCAACCTACAGTAATCCCCTGGCCCACAGTAACAGTGAGAGAGACCAGCTCACCTACAGTAATCCCTTTGGCCCACTGTAACAGTGAGAGAGAGACCAGCTCACCTACAGTAATCCCCTGGGCCCACAGTAACAGTGAGAGAGACCAGCTCACCTACAGTAATCCCCTGGGCCCACAGTAACAGCGAGAGAGACCAGCTCACCTACAGTCATCCCCTGGGCCCACAGTAACAGTGAGAGAGACCAGCTCACCTACAGTAATCCCCTGGGCCCACAGTAATAGTGAGAGAGACCAGCTCACCTACAGTAATCCCCTGGGCCCACGTAACAGTGAGAGAGAGAGAGAGAGAGAGAGACCAGCTCACTTACAGTAATCCCCTGGGCCCACAGTAACAGTGAGAGAGAGAGAGAGAGAGCAGCTCACCTACAGTAATCCCCTGGGCCCATAGTAACAGTGTGAGAGACCAGCTCACCTACAGTAATCCCCTGGACCCACAGTAACAGTGAGAGAGACCAGCTCACCTACAGTAATCCCCTGGACCCACAGTGACAGTGAGAGAAACCAGCTCACCTACAGTAGTCCCCTGGGCCCACAGTAACAGTGAGAGAGACCAGCTCACCTACAGTAATCCCCTGGGCCCACAGTAACAGTGAGAGATACCAGCTCACCTACAGTAATCCCCTGGGCCCACAGTGACAGTGAGAGAGACCAGCTCACCTACAGTAATCCCCTGGGCCCACAGTAACAGTGAGAGAGACCAGCTCACCTACAGTAATCCCCTGGGCCCACAGTAACAGTGAGAGAGAGAGAGAGAGACCAGCTCACCTACAGTAATCCCCTGGACCCACAGTAACAGTGAAAGAGACCAGCTCACCTACAGTAATCCTCTGGGCCCACAGTGACAGTGAGAGAGACCAGCTCACCTACAGTAGTCCCCTGGGCCCACAGTAACAGTGAGAGAGACCAGCTCCCCTACAGTAATCCCCTGGGCCCACAGTGACAGTGAGAGAGACCAGCTCCCCTACAGTAATCCCCTGGGCCCACAGTAACAGTGAGAGAGACCAGCTCACCTACAGTAATCCCCTGGGCCCACAGTAACAGTGAGAGAGACCAGCTCCCCTACAGTAATCCCCTGGGCCCACAGTGACAGTGAGAGAGACTAGCTCCCCTACAGTAATCCCCTGGGCCCACAGTAACAGTGAGAGAGACCAGCTCACCTACAGTAATCCCCTGGGCCCACAGTAACAGTGAGAGAGAGAGACCAGCTCACCTACAGTAATCCCCTGGACCCACAGTAACAGTGAGAGAGACCAGCTCCCCTACAGTAATCCCCTGGGCCCACAGTGACAGTGAGAGAGACTAGCTCCCCTACAGTAATCCCCTAGGCCCACAGTAACAGTGAGAGAGACCAGCTCACCTACAGTAATCCCCTGGGCCCACAGTAACAGTGAGAGAGAGAGACCAGCTCACCTACAGTAATCCCCTGGACCCACAGTAACAGTGAGAGAGACCAGCTCACCTACAGTAATCCCCTGGGCCCACAGTAACAGTGAGAGAGACCAGCTCACCTACAGTAATCCCCTGGGCCCACAGTGACAGTCAGAGAGACCAGCTCACCTCCAGTAATCCCCTGGGCCCACAGTAACAGTGTGAGAGACCAGCTCACCTACAGTAATCCCCTGGGCCCACAGTGACAGTGAGAGAGACTAGCTCCCCTACCGTAATCCCCTGGGCCCACAGTGACAGTGAGAGAGACCAGCTCACCTACAGTAATCCCCTAGGCCCACAGTAACAGTGAGAGAGTCCAGCTCACCTACAGTAATCCCGTGGACCCACATTAACAATGAGAGAGACGAGCTCACCTCCAGTAGTCCCCTGGGCCCACAGTAACAGTGAGATAGACCAGCTCACCTACAGTAATCCCCTGGGCCCACAGTAACAGTGAGAGAGACCAGCTCACCTACAGTAATCCCCTGGACCCACCGTAACAGTGAGAGAGACCAGCTCACCTACAGTAATCCCGTGGACCCACATTAACAATGAGAGAGACGAGCTCCCTACAGTAATCCCCTGGGCCCACAGTAACAGTGAGAGAGACCAGCTCACCTACAGTAATCACCTGGGCCCACAGTGACAGTCAGAGAGACCAGCTCACCTCCAGTAATCCCCTGGGCCCACAGTAACAGTGTGAGAGACCAGCTCACCTACAGTAGTCCCCTGGGCCCACAGTAACAATGAGAGAGACCAGCTCACCTACAGTAATCCCCTGGGCCCACAGTAACAGTGAGAGAGACCAGCTCCCCTACAGTAATCCCCTGGGCCCACAGTGACAGTGAGAGAGACCAGCTCACCTACAGTAATCCCCTGGGCCCACAGTGACAGTGAGAGAGACCAGCTCACCTACAGTAATCCCCTGGACCCACAGTAACAGTGAGAGAGACCAGCTCACCTACAGTAATCCCCTTGACCGACAGTAACAGTGAGAGACACCAGCTCACCTACAGTAATCCCCTGGACCCACACTAACAATGAGAGAGACCAGCTCACCTACAGTAATCCCCTGGGCCCACAGTAACAGTGTGAGAGACCAGCTCACCTACAGTAATCGCCTTGGCCCACAGTAACAGTGAGAGAGACCAGCTCACATACAGTAATACTCTGGGCACACAGTAACAGTGAGAGAGACCAGCTCACCTACAGTAATCCCCTGGGCTCACAGTACCAGTGAGTGAGACCAGCTCACCTACAGTAATCCCCTGGACCCACAGTAACAGTGAGAGAGACCAGCTCACCTACAGTAATCCCCTGGACCCACAGTAACAGTGAGTGAGACCAGCTCACCTACAGTAATCCCCTGGACCCACAGTGACAGTGAGAGAGACCAGCTCACCTACAGTAATCCCCTGGGCTCACAGTAACAGTGAGAGAGAGAGAGAGAGAGAGAGAGACCAGCTCACCTACAGTAATCCCCTGGGCCCACAGTGACAGTGAGAGAGACCAGCTCACCTACAGTAATCCCCTGGGCCCACAGTAACAGTGAGAGAGAGAGAGAGAGACCAGCTCACCTACAGTAATCGCCTGGGCCCACAGTGACAGTGAGACAGACCAGCTCACCTACAGTAATCTCCTGGGCCCACAGTAACAGTGAGAGAGACCAGCTCACCTACAGTAATCCCCTGGGCCCACAGTAACAGTGGGAGAGACCAGCTCACCTACAGTAATCTCCTGGGCCCACAGTGACAGTGTGAGAGACCAGCTCACCTACAGTAATCCCCTGGGCACACAGTAACAGTGAGAGAGACCAGCTCACCTACAGTAATCTCCAGGGCCCACAGTAACAGTGAGAGAGAGACCAACTCACCTACAGTAATCCCCTGGGCCCACAGTAACAGTGAGAGAGACCAGCTCACCTACAGTAATCCCCTGGACCCACAGTAACAGTGAGAGAGACCAGCTCACCTACAGTAATCCCCTCGACCCACAGTGACAGTGAGAGAGACCAGCTCACGTACAGTAGTCCCCTGGGCCCACAGTAGCAGTGAGAGAGACCAGCTCACCTACAGTAATCCCCTGGGCCCACAGTAACAGTGAGAGAGACCAGCTCACCTACAGTAGTCCCCTGGGCCCACAATAACAGTGAGAGAGACCAGCTCACCTACAGTAATCCCCTGGGCCCACAGTAACAGTGAGAGAGACCAGCTCACCTACAGTAATCCCCTGGGCCCACAGTAACAGTGAGAGAGAGAGAGAGAGAGAGAGACCAGCTCACCTACAGTAATCCCCTGGGCCCACAGTAACAGTGAGAGAGACCAGCTCACCTACAGTAATCCCCTGGGCCCACAGGAACAGTGAGAGAGACCAGCTCACCTACAGTAATCCCCTGGGCCCACAGTAACAGTGAGAGAGAGAGAGAGAGAGACCAGCTCACCTACAGTAATCTCCTGGGCCCACAGTAACAGTGAGAGAGACCAGCTCACCTACAGTAATCCCCTGGGCCCACAGTAACAGTGAGAGAGAGAGAGAGAGACCAGCTCACCTACAGTAATCCCCTGGGCCCACAGTAACAGTGGGAGAGACCAGCTCACCTACAGTAATCTCCTGGGCCCACAGTGACAGTGTGAGAGACCAGCTCACCTACAGTAATCCCCTGGGCACACAGTAACAGTGAGAGAGACCAGCTCACCTACAGTAATCCCCTGGGCCCACAGTGACAGTGTGAGAGACCAGCTCACCTACAGTAATCCCCTGGGCCCACAGTAACAGTGTGAGAGACCAGCTCACCTACAGTAGTCCCCTGGGCGCACAGTAACAATGAGAGAGACCAGCTCACCTACAGTAATCCCCTGGGCCCACAGTAACAGTGAGAGAGACCAGCTCACCTACAGTAGTCCCCTGGGCCCACAGTAACAGTGAGAGAGACCAGCTCCCCTACAGTAATCCCCTGGGCCCACAGTGACAGTGAGAGAGACCAGCTCACCTACAGTAATCCCCTGGGCCCACAGTGACAGTGAGAGAGACCAGCTCACCTACAGTAATCCCCTGGGCCCACAGTAACAGTGAGAGAGACCAGCTCACCTACAGTAATCCCCTGGACCCACAGTAACAGTGAGAGAGAGCAGCTCACCTACAGTAATCCCCTCGACCCACAGTGACAGTGAGAGAGACCAGCTCACCTACAGTAGTCCCCTGGGCCCACAATAACAGTGAGAGAGACCAGCTCACCTACAGTAATCCCCTGGGCCCACAGTAACAGTGAGAGAGACCAGCTCACCTACAGTAATCCCCTGGGCCCACAGTAACAGTGAGAGAGAGAGAGAGAGAGAGAGACCAGCTCACCTACAGTAATCCCCTGGGCCCACAGTAACAGTGAGAGAGACCAGCTCACCTACAGTAATCCCCTGGGCCCACAGGAACAGTGAGAGAGACCAGCTCACCTACAGTAATCCCCTGGGCCCACAGTAACAGTGAGAGAGAGAGAGAGAGAGACCAGCTCACCTACAGTAATCTCCTGGGCCCACAGTAACAGTGAGAGAGACCAGCTCACCTACAGTAATCCCCTGGGCCCACAGTAACAGTGAGAGAGAGAGAGAGAGACCAGCTCACCTACAGTAATCCCCTGGGCCCACAGTAACAGTGGGAGAGACCAGCTCACCTACAGTAATCTCCTGGGCCCACAGTGACAGTGTGAGAGACCAGCTCACCTACAGTAATCCCCTGGGCACACAGTAACAGTGAGAGAGACCAGCTCACCTACAGTAATCCCCTGGGCCCACAGTGACAGTGTGAGAGACCAGCTCACCTACAGTAATCCCCTGGGCCCACAGTAACAGGGTGAGAGACCAGCTCACCTACAGTAGTCCCCTGGTCGCACAGTAACAATGAGAGAGACCAGCTCACCTACAGTAATCCCCTGGGCCCACAGTAACAGTGAGAGAGACCAGCTCACCTACAGTAGTCCCCTGGGCCCACAGTAACAGTGAGAGAGACCAGCTCCCCTACAGTAATCCCCTGGGCCCACAGTGACAGTGAGAGAGACCAGCTCACCTACAGTAATCCCCTGGGCCCACAGTGACAGTGAGAGAGACCAGCTCACCTACAGTAATCCCCTGGACCCACAGTAACAGTGAGAGAGACCAGCTCACCTACAGTAATCCCCTTGACCGACAGTAACAGTGAGAGACACCAGCTCACCTACAGTAATCCCCTGGACCCACAGTAACAGTGAGAGAGACCAGCTCACCTACAGTAATCCCCTGGACCCACAGTAACAGTGAGTGAGACCAGCTCACCTACAGTAATCCCCTGGACGCACAGTGACAGTGAGAGAGACCAGCTCACCTACAGTAATCCCCTGGGCTCACAGTAACAGTGAGAGAGAGAGAGAGAGAGAGAGAGAGACCAGCTCACCTACAGTAATCTCCTGGGCCCACAGTAACAGTGAGAGAGACCAGCACACCTACAGTAATCCCCTGGGCCCACAGTAACAGTGAGAGAGAGAGAGAGAGACCAGCTCACCTACAGTAATCCCCTGGGCCCACAGTAACAGTGGGAGAGACCAGCTCACCTACAGTAATCTCCTGGGCCCACAGTGACAGTGTGAGAGACCAGCTCACCTACAGTAATCCCCTGGGCACACAGTAACAGTGAGAGAGACCAGCTCACCTACAGTAATCTCCTGGGCCCACAGTAACAGTGAGAGAGAGACCAACTCACCTACAGTAATCCCCTGGGCCCACAGTAACAGTGAGAGAGACCAGCTCACCTACAGTAATCCCCTGGACCCACAGTAACAGTGAGAGAGACCAGCTCACCTACAGTAATCCCCTCGACCCACAGTGACAGTGAGAGAGACCAGCTCACCTACAGTAGTCCCCTGGGCCCACAGTAGCAGTGAGAGAGACCAGCTCACCTACAGTAATCCCCTGGGCCCACAGTAACAGTGAGAGAGACCAGCTGACCTACAGTAGTCCCCTGGGCCCACAATAACAGTGAGAGAGACCAGCTCACCTACAGTAATCCCCTGGGCCCACAGTAACAGTGAGAGAGACCAGCTCACCTACAGTAATCCCCTGGGCCCACAGTAACAGTGAGAGAGAGAGAGAGAGAGAGAGACCAGCTCACCTACAGTAATCCCCTGGGCCCACAGTAACAGTGAGAGAGACCAGCTCACCTACAGTAATCCCCTGGGCCCACAGTAACAGTGAGAGAGACCAGCTCACCTACAGTAATCTCCTGGGCCCACAGAGACAGTGTGAGAGACCAGCTCACCTACAGTAATCCCCTGGGCACACAGTAACAGTGAGAGAGACCAGCTCACCTACAGTAATCCCCTGGGCCCACAGTAACAGTGAGAGAGAGAGAGAGAGAGACCAGCTCACCTACAGTAATCTCCTGGGCCCACAGTAACAGTGTGAGAGACCAGCTCACCTACAGTAATCTCCTGGGCCCACAGAGACAGTGTGAGAGACCAGCTCACCTACAGTAATCCCCTGGGCACACAGTAACAGTGAGAAAGACCAGCTCACCTACAGTAATCCCCTGGGCCCACAGCAACAGTGAGAGAGAAAGACCAGCTCACCTACAGTTATCCCCTGGGCCCACAGTAACACTGAGGGAGTCCAGCTCCACCTACAGTAATCTCCTGGGCCCACAGTAACAGTGTGAGAGACCAGCTCAACCTACAGTAATCCCGTGGGTCCACAGTAACAGTGAGAGAGACCAGCTCACCTACAGTAATCCCCTTCCCCCCTCAGTGATAGTGAGAGAGACCAGCTCAACCTACAGTAATCCCCTGGGCCCACAGTAACAGTGAGAGAGACCAGCTCACCTACAGTAATCCCTTTGGCCCACTGTAACAGTGAGAGAGAGACCAGCTCACCTACAGTAATCCCCTGGGCCCACAGTGACAGTGAGAGAGACCAGCTCACCTACAGTAATCTCCTGGGCCCACAGTAACAGTGAGAGAGACCAGCTCACCTACAGTAATCCCCTGGGCCCACAGTAACAGTGAGAGAGAGAGAGAGAGACCAGCTCACCTACAGTAATCCCCTGGGCCCACAGTAACAGTGGGAGAGACCAGCTCACCTACAGTAATCTCCTGGGCCCACAGTGACAGTGTGAGAGACCAGCTCACCTACAGTAATCCCCTGGGCACACAGTAACAGTGAGAGAGACCAGCTCACCTACAGTAATCCCCTGGGCCCACAGTAACAGTGTGAGAGACCAGCTCACCTACAGTAGTCCCCTGGGCGCACAGTAACAATGAGAGAGACCAGCTCACCGACAGTAATCCCCTGGGCCCACAGTAACAGTGAGAGAGACCAGCTCACCTACAGTAGTCCCCTGGGCCCACAGTAACAGTGAGAGAGACCAGCTCCCCTACAGTAATCCCCTGGGCCCACAGTGACAGTGAGAGAGACCAGCTCACCTACAGTAATCCCCTGGGCCCACAGTGACAGTGAGAGAGACCAGCTCACCTACAGTAATCCCCTGGACCCACAGTAACAGTGAGAGAGACCAGCTCACCTACAGTAATCCCCTTGACCGACAGTAACAGTGAGAGACACCAGCTCACCTACAGTAATCCCCTGGGCCCACAGTAACAGTGAGAGAGACCAGCTCACCTACAGTAATCGCCTTGGCCCACAGTAACAGTGAGAGAGACCAGCTCACATACAGTAATACTCTGGGCACACAGTAACAGTGAGAGAGACCAGCTCATCTACAGTAATCCCCTGGGCTCACAGTACCAGTGAGAGAGACCAGCTCACCTACAGTAATCCCCTGGACCCACAGTAACAGTGAGTGAGACCAGCTCACCTACAGTAATTCCCTGGACCCACAGTAACAGTGAGAGAGACCAGCTCACCTACAGTAATCCCCTGGACCCACAGTAACAGTGAGTGAGACCAGCTCACCTACAGTAATCCCCTGGACCCACAGTGACAGTGAGAGAGACCAGCTCACCTACAGTAATCCCCTGGGCCCACAGTAACAGTGAGAGAGAGAGAGAGAGACCAGCTCACCTACAGTAATCCCCTGGGCCCACAGTGACAGTGAGAGAGACCAGCTCACCTACAGTAATCTCCTGGGCCCACAGTAACAGTGAGAGAGACCAGCTCACCTACAGTAATCCCCTGGGCCCACAGTAACAGTGAGAGAGAGAGAGAGAGACCAGCTCACCTACAGTAATCCCCTGGGCCCACAGTAACAGTGGGAGAGACCAGCTCACCTACAGTAATCTCCTGGGCCCACAGTGATAGTGTGAGAGACCAGCTCACCTACAGTAATCCCCTGGGCACACAGTAACAGTGAGAGAGACCAGCTCACCTACAGTAATCTCCTGGGCCCACAGTAACAGTGAGAGAGAGACCAACTCACCTACAGTAATCCCCTGGGCCCACAGTAACAGTGAGAGAGACCAGCTCACCTACAGTAATCCCCTGGACCCACAGTAACAGTGAGAGAGACCAGCTCACCTACAGTAATCCCCTCGACCCACAGTGACAGTGAGAGAGACCAGCTCACCTACAGTAGTCCCCTGGGCCCACAGTAGCAGTGAGAGAGACCAGCTCACCTACAGTAATCCCCTGGGCCCACAGTAACAGTGAGAGAGACCAGCTCACCTACAGTAGTCCCCTGGGCCCACAATAACAGTGAGAGAGACCAGCTCACCTACAGTAATCCCCTGGGCCCACAGTAACAGTGAGAGAGACCAGCTCACCTACAGTAATCCCCTGGGCCCACAGTAACAGTGAGAGAGACCAGCTCACCTACAGTAATCCCCTGGGCCCACAGTAACAGTGAGAGAGAGAGAGAGAGAGACCAGCTCACCTACAGTAATCTCCTGGGCCCACAGTAACAGTGTGAGAGACCAGCTCACCTACAGTAATCTCCTGGGCCCACAGAGACAGTGTGAGAGACCAGCTCACCTACAGTAATCCCCTGGGCACACAGTAACAGTGAGAGAGACCAGCTCACCTATAGTAATCCCCTGGGCCCACAGCAACAGTGAGAGAGAAAGACCAGCTCACCTACAGTTATCCCCTGGGCCCACAGTAACACTGAGGGAGTCCAGCTCCACCTACAGTAATCTCCTGGGCCCACAGTAATAGTGTGAGAGACCAGCTCAACCTACAGTAATCCCGTGGGTCCACAGTAACAGTGAGAGAGACCAGCTCACCTACAGTAATCCCCTTCCCCCCTCAGTGATAGTGAGAGAGACCAGCTCAACCTACAGTAATCCCCTGGGCCCACAGTAACAGTGAGAGAGACCAGCTCACCTACAGTAATCCCTTTGGCCCACTGTAACAGTGAGAGAGAGACCAGCTCACCTACAGTAATCCCCTGGGCCCACAGTGACAGTGAGAGAGACCAGCTCACCTACAGTAATCTCCTGGGCCCACAGTAACAGTGAGAGAGACCAGCTCACCTACAGTAATCCCCTGGGCCCACAGTAACAGTGAGAGAGAGAGAGAGAGACCAGCTCACCTACAGTAATCCCCTGGGCCCACAGTAACAGTGGGAGAGAGCAGCTCACCTACAGTAATCTCCTGGGCCCACAGTGACAGTGTGAGAGACCAGCTCACCTACAGTAATCCCCTGGGCACACAGTAACAGTGAGAGAGACCAGCTCACCTACAGTAATCTCCTGGGCCCACAGTAACAGTGAGAGAGAGACCAACTCACCTACAGTAATCCCCTGGGCCCACAGTAACAGTGAGAGAGACCAGCTCACCTACAGTAATCCCCTGGACCCACAGTAACAGTGAGAGAGACCAGCTCACCTACAGTAATCCCCTCGACCCACAGTGACAGTGAGAGAGACCAGCTCACCTACAGTAGTCCCCTGGGCCCACAGTAGCAGTGAGAGAGACCAGCTCACCTACAGTAATCCCCTGGGCCCACAGTAACAGTGAGAGAGACCAGCTCACCTACAGTAGTCCCCTGGGCCCACAATAACAGTGAGAGAGACCAGCTCACCTACAGTAATCCCCTGGGCCCACAGTAACAGTGAGAGAGACCAGCTCACCTACAGTAATCCCCTGGGCCCACAGTAACAGTGAGAGAGAGAGAGAGAGAGAGAGAGACCAGCTCACCTACAGTAATCCCCTGGGCCCACAGTAACAGTGAGAGAGACCAGCTCACCTACAGTAATCCCCTGGGCCCACAGTAACAGTGAGAGAGACCAGCTCACCTCCAGTAATCCCCTGGGCCCACAGTAACAGTGAGAGAGAGAGAGAGAGAGACCAGCTCACCTACAGTAATCTCCTGGGCCCACAGTAACAGTGTGAGAGACCAGCTCACCTACAGTAATCTCCTGGGCCCACAGAGACAGTGTGAGAGACCAGCTCACCTACAGTAATCCCCTGGGCACACAGTAACAGTGAGAGAGACCAGCTCACCTATAGTAATCCCCTGGGCCCACAGTAACAGTGAGAAAGACCAGCTCACCTACAGTAATCCCCTGGGCCCACAGCAACAGTGAGAGAGAGAGACCAGCTCACCTACAGTTATCCCCTGGGCCCACAGTAACACTGAGGGAGTCCAGCTCTACCTACAGTAATCTCCTGGGCCCACAGTAACAGTGTGAGAGACCAGCTCAACCTACAGTAATCCCGTGGGTCCACAGTAACAGTGAGAGAGACCAGCTCACCTACAGTAATCCCCTTCCCCCCTCAGTGATAGTGAGAGAGACCAGCTCAACCTACAGTAATCCCCTGGCCCACAGTAACAGTGAGAGAGACCAGCTCACCTACAGTAATCCCTTTGGCCCACTGTAACAGTGAGAGAGAGACCAGCTCACCTACAGTAATCCCCTGGGCCCACAGTAACAGTGAGAGAGACCAGCTCACCTACAGTAATCCCCTGGGCCCACAGTAACAGCGAGAGAGACCAGCTCACCTACAGTCATCCCCTGGGCCCACAGTAACAGTGAGAGAGACCAGCTCACCTACAGTAATCCCCTGGGCCCACAGTAATAGTGAGAGAGACCAGCTCACCTACAGTAATCCCCTGGGCCCACGTAACAGTGAGAGAGAGAGAGAGAGAGAGAGACCAGCTCACTTACAGTAATCCCCTGGGCCCACAGTAACAGTGAGAGAGCGAGAGAGAGAGCAGCTCACCTACAGTAATCCCCTGGGCCCATAGTAACAGTGTGAGAGACCAGCTCACCTACAGTAATCCCCTGGACCCACAGTAACAGTGAGAGAGACCAGCTCACCTACAGTAATCCCCTGGACCCAGAGTAACAGTGAGAGAGACCAGCTCACCTACAGTAATCCCCTGGACCCACAGTGACAGTGAGAGAAACCAGCTCACCTACAGTAGTCCCCTGGGCCCACAGTAACAGTGAGAGAGACCAGCTCACCTACAGTAATCCCCTGGGCCCACAGTAACAGTGAGAGATACCAGCTCACCTACAGTAATCCCCTGGGCCCACAGTGACAGTGAGAGAGACCAGCTCACCTACAGTAATCCCCTGGGCCCACAGTAACAGTGAGAGAGACCAGCTCACCTACAGTAATCCCCTGGGCCCACAGTAACAGTGAGAGAGAGAGAGAGAGACCAGCTCACCTACAGTAATCCCCTGGACCCACAGTAACAGTGAGAGAGACCAGCTCACCTACAGTAATCCCCTGGGCCCACAGTGACAGTGAGAGAGACCAGCTCACCTACAGTAGTCCCCTGGGCCCACAGTAACAGTGAGAGAGACCAGCTCCCCTACAGTAATCCCCTGGGCCCACAGTGACAGTGAGAGAGACCAGCTCCCCTACAGTAATCCCCTGGGCCCACAGTAACAGTGAGAGAGAGAGAGAGAGACCAGCTCACCTTCAGTAATCCCCTGGGCCCACAGTAACAGTGAGAAAGACCAGCTCACCTACAGTAATCCCCTGGGCCCACAGCAACAGTGAGAGAGAGAGACCAGCTCACCTACAGTTATCCCCTGGGCCCAGAGTAACACTGAGGGAGTCCAGCTCTACCTACAGTAATCTCCTGGGCCCACAGTAACAGTGTGAGAGACCAGCTCAACCTACAGTAATCCCGTGGGTCCACAGTAACAGTGAGAGAGACCAGCTCACCTACAGTAATCCCCTTCCCCCCTCAGTGATAGTGAGAGAGACCAGCTCAACCTACAGTAATCCCCTGGCCCACAGTAACAGTGAGAGAGACCAGCTCACCTACAGTAATCCCTTTGGCCCACTGTAACAGTGAGAGAGAGACCAGCTCACCTACAGTAATCCCCTGGGCCCACAGTAACAGTGAGAGAGACCAGCTCACCTACAGTAATCCCCTGGGCCCACAGTAACAGCGAGAGAGACCAGCTCACCTACAGTCATCCCCTGGGCCCACAGTAACAGTGAGAGAGACCAGCTCACCTACAGTAATCCCCTGGGCCCACAGTAATAGTGAGAGAGACCAGCTCACCTACAGTAATCCCCTGGGCCCACGTAACAGTGAGAGAGAGAGAGAGAGAGAGAGACCAGCTCACTTACAGTAATCCCCTGGGCCCACAATAACAGTGAGAGAGAGAGAGAGAGAGCAGCTCACCTACAGTAATCCCCTCGGCACATAGTAACAGTGTGAGAGACCAGCTCAACTACAGTAATCCCCTGGACCCACAGTAACAGTGAGAGAGACCAGCTCACCTACAGTAATCCCCTGGACCCACAGTGACAGTGAGAGAAACCAGCTTACCTACAGTAGTCCCCTGGGCCCACAGTAACAGTGAGAGAGACCAGCTCACCTACAGTAATCCCCTGGGCCCACAGTAACAGTGAGAGATACCAGCTCACCTACAGTAATCCCCTGGGCCCACAGTGACAGTGAGAGAGACCAGCTCACCTACAGTAATCCCCTGGGCCCACAGTAACAGTGAGAGAGACCAGCTCACCTACAGTAATCCCCTGGGCCCACAGTAACAGTGAGAGAGAGAGAGAGAGACCAGCTCACCTACAGTAATCCCCTGGACCCACAGTAACAGTGAGAGAGACCAGCTCACCTACAGTAATCCTCTGGGCCCACAGTGACAGTGAGAGAGACCAGCTCACCTACAGTAGTCCCCTGGGCCCACAGTAACAGTGAGAGAGACCAGCTCCCCTACAGTAATCCCCTGGGCCCACAGTGACAGTGAGAGAGACCAGCTCCTCTACAGTAATCCCCTGGGCCCACAGTAACAGTGAGAGAGACCAGCTCACCTACAGTAATCCCCTGGGCCCACAGTAACAGTGAGAGAGACCAGCTCCCCTACAGTAAACCCCTGGGCCCACAGTGACAGTGAGAGAGACTAGCTCCCCTACAGTAATCCCCTGGGCCCACAGTAACAGTGAGAGAGACCAGCTCACCTACAGTAATCCCCTGGGCCCACAGTAACAGTGAGAGAGAGAGACCAGCTCACCTACAGTAATCCCCTGGACCCACAGTAACAGTGAGAGAGACCAGCTCCCCTACAGTAATCCCCTGGGCCCACAGTGACAGTGAGAGAGACTAGCTCCCCTACAGTAATCCCCTAGGCCCACAGTAACAGTGAGAGAGACCAGCTCACCTACAGTAATCCCCTGGGCCCACAGTAACAGTGAGAGAGAGAGACCAGCTGACCTACAGTAATCCCCTGGACCCACAGTAACAGTGAGAGAGACCAGCTCACCTACAGTAATCCCCTGGGCCCACAGTAACAGTGAGAGAGACCAGCTCACCTACAGTAATCCCCTGGGCCCACAGTGACAGTCAGAGAGACCAGCTCACCTCCAGTAATCCCCTGGGCCCACAGTAACAGTGTGAGAGACCAGCTCACCTACAGTAATCCCCTGGGCCCACAGTGACAGTGAGAGAGACTAGCTCCCCTACCGTAATCCCCTGGGCCCACAGTGACAGTGAGAGAGACCAGCTCACCTACAGTAATCCCCTAGGCCCACAGTAACAGTGAGAGAGTCCAGCTCACCTACAGTAATCCCGTGGACCCACATTAACAATGAGAGAGACGAGCTCACCTCCAGTAGTCCCCTGGGCCCACAGTAACAGTGAGATAGACCAGCTCACCTACAGTAATCCCCTGGGCCCACAGTAACAGTGAGAGAGACCAGCTCACCTACAGTAATCCCCTGGACCCACCGTAACAGTGAGAGAGACCAGCTCACCTACAGTAATCCCGTGGACCCACATTAACAATGAGAGAGACGAGCTCCCTACAGTAATCCCCTGGGCCCACAGTAACAGTGAGAGAGACCAGCTCACCTACAGTAATCACCTGGGCCCACAGTGACAGTCAGAGAGACCAGCTCACCTCCAGTAATCCCCTGGGCCCACAGTAACAGTGTGAGAGACCAGCTCACCTACAGTAGTCCCCTGGGCCCACAGTAACAATGAGAGAGACCAGCTCACCTACAGTAATCCCCTGGGCCCACAGTAACAGTGAGAGAGACCAGCTCCCCTACAGTAATCCCCTGGGCCCACAGTGACAGTGAGAGAGACCAGCTCACCTACAGTAATCCCCTGGGCCCACAGTGACAGTGAGAGAGACCAGCTCACCTACAGTAATCCCCTGGACCCACAGTAACAGTGAGAGAGACCAGCTCACCTACAGTAATCCCCTTGACCGACAGTAACAGTGAGAGACACCAGCTCACCTACAGTAATCCCCTGGACCCACACTAACAATGAGAGAGACGAGCTCCCCTACAGTAATCCCCTGGGCCCACAGTAACAGTGTGAGAGACCAGCTCACCTACAGTAATCGCCTTGGCCCACAGTAACAGTGAGAGAGACCAGCTCACATACAGTAATACTCTGGGCACACAGTAACAGTGAGAGAGACCAGCTCACCTACAGTAATCCCCTGGGCTCACAGTACCAGTGAGTGAGACCAGCTCACCTACAGTAATCCCCTGGACCCACAGTAACAGTGAGAGAGACCAGCTCACCTACAGTAATCCCCTGGACCCACAGTAACAGTGAGTGAGACCAGCTCACCTACAGTAATCCCCTGGACCCACAGTGACAGTGAGAGAGACCAGCTCACCTACAGTAATCCCCTGGGCCCACAGTAACAGTGAGAGAGAGAGAGAGAGACCAGCTCACCTACAGTAATCCCCTGGGCCCACAGTGACAGTGAGACAGACCAGCTCACCTACGGTAATCTCCTGGGCCCACAGTAACAGTGAGAGAGACCAGCTCACCTACAGTAATCCCCTGGGCCCACAGTAACAGTGGGAGAGACCAGCTCACCTACAGTAATCTCCTGGGCCCACAGTGACAGTGTGAGAGACCAGCTCACCTACAGTAATCCCCTGGGCACACAGTAACAGTGAGAGAGACCAGCTCACCTACAGTAATCTCCTGGGCCCACAGTAACAGTGAGAGAGAGACCAACTCACCTACAGTAATCCCCTGGGCCCACAGTAACAGTGAGAGAGACCAGCTCACCTACAGTAATCCCCTGGACCCACAGTAACAGTGAGAGAGACCAGCTCAACTACAGTAATCCCCTCGACCCACAGTGACAGTGAGAGAGACCAGCTCACCTACAGTAGTCCCCTGGGCCCACAGTAGCAGTGAGAGAGACCAGCTCACCTACAGTAATCCCCTGGGCCCACAGTAACAGTGAGAGAGACCAGCTCACCTACAGTAGTCCCCTGGGCCCACAATAACAGTGAGAGAGACCAGCTCACCTACAGTAATCCCCTGGGCCCACAGTAACAGTGAGAGAGACCAGCTCACCTACAGTAATCCCCTGGGCCCACAGTAACAGTGAGAGAGAGAGAGAGAGAGAGAGACCAGCTCACCTACAGTAATCCCCTGGGCCCACAGTAACAGTGAGAGAGACCAGCTCACCTACAATAATCCCCTGGGCCCACAGGAACAGTGAGAGAGACCAGCTCACCTACAGTAATCCCCTGGGCCCACAGTAACAGTGAGAGAGAGAGAGAGAGAGACCAGCTCACCTACAGTAATCTCCTGGGCCCACAGTAACAGTGAGAGAGACCAGCTCACCTACAGTAATCCCCTGGGCCCACAGTAACAGTGAGAGAGAGAGAGAGAGACCAGCTCACCTACAGTAATCCCCTGGGCCCACAGTAACAGTGGGAGAGACCAGCTCACCTACAGTAATCTCCTGGGCCCACAGTGACAGTGTGAGAGACCAGCTCACCTACAGTAATCCCCTGGGCACACAGTAACAGTGAGAGAGACCAGCTCACCTACAGTAATCCCCTGGGCCCACAGTGACAGTGTGAGAGACCAGCTCACCTACAGTAATCCCCTGGGCCCACAGTAACAGTGTGAGAGACCAGCTCACCTACAGTAGTCCCCTGGGCGCACAGTAACAATGAGAGAGACCAGCTCACCTACAGTAATCCCCTGGGCCCACAGTAACAGTGAGAGAGACCAGCTCACCTACAGTAGTCCCCTGGGCCCACAGTAACAGTGAGAGAGACCAGCTCCCCTACAGTAATCCCCTGGGCCCACAGTGACAGTGAGAGAGACCAGCTCACCTACAGTAATCCCCTGGGCCCACAGTGACAGTGAGAGAGACCAGCTCACCTACAGTAATCCCCTGGGCCCACAGTAACAGTGAGAGAGACCAGCTCACCTACAGTAATCCCCTGGACCCACAGTAACAGTGAGAGAGACCAGCTCACCTACAGTAATCCCCTCGACCCACAGTGACAGTGAGAGAGACCAGCTCACCTACAGTAGTCCCCTGGGCCCACAGTAGCAGTGAGAGAGACCAGCTCACCTACAGTAATCCCCTGGGCCCACAGTAACAGTGAGAGAGACCAGCTCACCTACAGTAGTCCCCTGGGCCCACAATAACAGTGAGAGAGACCAGCTCACCTACAGTAATCCCCTGGGCCCACAGTAACAGTGAGAGAGACCAGCTCACCTACAGTAATCCCCTGGGCCCACAGTAACAGTGAGAGAGAGAGAGAGAGAGAGAGACCAGCTCACCTACAGTAATCCCCGGGCCCACAGTAACAGTGAGAGAGACCAGCTCACCTACAGTAATCCCCTGGGCCCACAGGAACAGTGAGAGAGACCAGCTCACCTACAGTAATCCCCTGGGCCCACAGTAACAGTGAGAGAGAGAGAGAGAGAGACCAGCTCACCTACAGTAATCTCCTGGGCCCACAGTAACAGTGAGAGAGACCAGCTCACCTACAGTAATCCCCTGGGCCCACAGTAACAGTGAGAGAGAGAGAGAGAGACCAGCTCACCTACAGTAATCCCCTGGGCCCACAGTAACAGTGGGAGAGACCAGCACACCTACAGTAATCTCCTGGGCCCACAGTGACAGTGTGAGAGACCAGCTCACCTACAGTAATCCCCTGGGCACACAGTAACAGTGAGAGAGACCAGCTCACCTACAGTAATCCCCTGGGCCCACAGTGACAGTGTGAGAGACCAGCTCACCTACAGTAATCCCCTGGGCCCACAGTAACAGTGTGAGAGACCAGCTCACCTACAGTAGTCCCCTGGGCGCACAGTAACAATGAGAGAGACCAGCTCACCTACAGTAATCCCCTGGGCCCACAGTAACAGTGAGAGAGACCAGCTCACCTACAGTAGTCCCCTGGGCCCACAGTAACAGTGAGAGAGACCAGCTCCCCTACAGTAATCCCCTGGGCCCACAGTGACAGTGAGAGAGACCAGCTCACCTACAGTAATCCCCTGGGCCCACAGTGACAGTGAGAGAGACCAGCTCACCTACAGTAATCCCCTGGACCCACAGTAACAGTGAGAGAGACCAGCTCACCTACAGTAATCCCCTTGACCGACAGTAACAGTGAGAGACACCAGCTCACCTACAGTAATCCCCTGGGCCCACAGTAACAGTGAGAGAGACCAGCTCACCTACAGTAATCGCCTTGGCCCACAGTAACAGTGAGAGAGTCCAGCTCACATACAGTAATACTCTGGGCACACAGTAACAGTGAGAGAGACCAGCTCACCTACAGTAATCCCCTGGGCTCACAGTACCAGTGAGAGAGACCAGCTCACCTACAGTAATCCCCTGGACCCACAGTAACAGTGAGTGAGACCAGCTCACCTACAGTAATTCCCTGGACCCACAGTAACAGTGAGAGAGACCAGCTCACCTACAGTAATCCCCTCGACCCACAGTAACAGTGAGTGAGACCAGCTCACCTACAGTAATCCCCTGGACCCACAGTGACAGTGAGAGAGACCAGCTCACCTACAGTAATCCCCTGGGCTCACAGTAACAGTGAGAGAGAGAGAGAGAGAGAGAGAGACCAGCTCACCTTCAGTAATCCCCTGGGCCCACAGTGACAGTGAGAGAGACCAGCTCACCTACAGTAATCCCCTGGGCCCACAGTAACAGTGAGAGAGAGAGAGAGAGACCAGCTCACCTACAGTAATCCCCTGGGCCCACAGTGACAGTGAGAGAGACCAGCTCACCTACAGTAATCTCCTGGGCCCACAGTAACAGTGAGAGAGACCAGCTCACCTACAGTAATCCCCTGGGCCCACAGTAACAGTGAGAGAGAGAGAGAGAGACCAGCTCACCTACAGTAATCCCCTGGGCCCACAGTAACAGTGGGAGAGACCAGCTCACCTACAGTAATCTCCTGGGCCCACAGTGATAGTGTGAGAGACCAGCTCACCTACAGTAATCCCCTGGGCACACAGTAACAGTGAGAGAGACCAGCTCACCTACAGTAATCTCCTGGGCCCACAGTAACAGTGAGAGAGAGACCAACTCACCTACAGTAATCCCCTGGGCCCACAGTAACAGTGAGAGAGACCAGCTCACCTACAGTAATCCCCTGGACCCACAGTAACAGTGAGAGAGACCAGCTCACCTACAGTAATCCCCTCGACCCACAGTGACAGTGAGAGAGACCAGCTCACCTACAGTAGTCCCCTGGGCCCACAGTAGCAGTGAGAGAGACCAGCTCACCTACAGTAATCCCCTGGGCCCACAGTAACAGTGAGAGAGACCAGCTCACCTACAGTAGTCCCCTGGGCCCACAATAACAGTGAGAGAGACCAGCTCACCTACAGTAATCCCCTGGGCCCACAGTAACAGTGAGAGAGACCAGCTCACCTACAGTAATCCCCTGGGCCCACAGTAACAGTGAGAGAGACCAGCTCACCTACAGTAATCCCCTGGGCCCACAGTAACAGTGAGAGAGAGAGAGAGAGAGACCAGCTCACCTACAGTAATCTCCTGGGCCCACAGTAACAGAGAGAGAGACCAGCTCACCTACAGTAATCTCCTGGGCCCACAGTAACAGTGTGAGAGACCAGCTCACCTACAGTAATCTCCTGGGCCCACAGAGACAGTGTGAGAGACCAGCTCACCTACAGTAATCCCCTGGGCACACAGTAACAGTGAGAGAGACCAGCTCACCTATAGTAATCCCCTGGGCCCACAGCAACAGTGAGAGAGAAAGACCAGCTCACCTACAGTTATCCCCTGGGCCCACAGTAACACTGAGGGAGTCCAGCTCCACCTACAGTAATCTCCTGGGCCCACAGTAACAGTGTGAGAGACCAGCTCAACCTACAGTAATCCCGTGGGTCCACAGTAACAGTGAGAGAGACCAGCTCACCTACAGTAATCCCCTTCCCCCCTCAGTGATAGTGAGAGAGACCAGCTCAACCTACAGTAATCCCCTGGGCCCACAGTAACAGTGAGAGAGACCAGCTCACCTACAGTAATCCCTTTGGCCCACTGTAACAGTGAGAGAGAGACCAGCTCACCTACAGTAATCCCCTGGGCCCACAGTGACAGTGAGAGAGACCAGCTCACCTACAGTAATCTCCTGGGCCCACAGTAACAGTGAGAGAGACCAGCTCACCTACAGTAATCCCCTGGGCCCACAGTAACAGTGAGAGAGAGAGAGAGAGACCAGCTCACCTACAGTAATCCCCTGGGCCCACAGTAACAGTGGGAGAGACCAGCTCACCTACAGTAATCTCCTGGGCCCACAGTGACAGTGTGAGAGACCAGCTCACACAGTAATCCCCTGGGCACACAGTAACAGTGAGAGAGACCAGCTCACCTACAGTAATCTCCTGGGCCCACAGTAACAGTGAGAGAGAGACCAACTCACCTACAGTAATCCCCTGGGCCCACAGTAACAGTGAGAGAGACCAGCTCACCTACAGTAATCCCCTGGACCCACAGTAACAGTGAGAGAGACCAGCTCACCTACAGTAATCCCCTCGACCCACAGTGACAGTGAGAGAGACCAGCTCACCTACAGTAGTCCCCTGGGCCCACAGTAGCAGTGAGAGAGACCAGCTCACCTACAGTAATCCCCTGGGCCCACAGTAACAGTGAGAGAGACCAGCTCACCTACAGTAGTCCCCTGGGCCCACAATAACAGTGAGAGAGACCAGCTCACCTACAGTAATCCCCTGGGCCCACAGTAACAGTGAGAGAGACCAGCTCACCTACAGTAATCCCCTGGGCCCACAGTAACAGTGAGAGAGAGAGAGAGAGAGAGAGAGACCAGCTCACCTACAGTAATCCCCTGGGCCCACAGTAACAGTGAGAGAGACCAGCTCACCTACAGTAATCCCCTGGGCCCACAGTAACAGTGAGAGAGACCAGCTCACCTACAGTAATCCCCTGGGCCCACAGTAACAGTGAGAGAGAGAGAGAGAGAGACCAGCTCACCTACAGTAATCTCCTGGGCCCACAGTAACAGTGTGAGAGACCAGCTCACCTACAGTAATCTCCTGGGCCCACAGAGACAGTGTGAGAGACCAGCTCACCTACAGTAATCCCCTGGGCACACAGTAACAGTGAGAGAGACCAGCTCACCTATAGTAATCCCCTGGGCCCACAGTAACAGTGAGAAAGACCAGCTCACCTACAGTAATCCCCTGGGCCCAAAGCAACAGTGAGAGAGAGAGACCAGCTCACCTACAGTTATCCCCTGGGCCCACAGTAACACTGAGGGAGTCCAGCTCTACCTACAGTAATCTCCTGGGCCCACAGTAACAGTGTGAGAGACCAGCTCAACCTACAGTAATCCCGTGGGTCCACAGTAACAGTGAGAGAGACCAGCTCACCTACAGTAATCCCCTTCCCCCCTCAGTGATAGTGAGAGAGACCAGCTCAACCTACAGTAATCCCCTGGCCCACAGTAACAGTGAGAGAGACCAGCTCACCTACAGTAATCCCTTTGGCCCACTGTAACAGTGAGAGAGAGACCAGCTCACCTACAGTAATCCCCTGGGCCCACAGTAACAGTGAGAGAGACCAGCTCACCTACAGTAATCCCTTGGGCCCACAGTAACAGCGAGAGAGACCAGCTCACCTACAGTCATCCCCTGGGCCCACAGTAACAGTGAGAGAGACCAGCTCACCTACAGTAATCCCCTGGGCCCACAGTAATAGTGAGAGAGACCAGCTCACCTACAGTAATCCCCTGGGCCCACGTAACAGTGAGAGAGAGAGAGAGAGAGAGAGAGACCAGCTCACTTACAGTAATCCCCTGGGCCCACAGTAACAGTGAGAGAGAGAGAGAGAGAGCAGCTCACCTACAGTAATCCCCTGGGCCCATAGTAACAGTGTGAGAGACCAGCTCACCTACAGTAATCCCCTGGGCCCACAATAACAGTGAGAGAGACCAGCTCACCTACAGTAATCCCCTGGACCCACAGTAACAGTGAGAGAGACCAGCTCACCTACAGTAATCCCCTGGGCTCACAGTAACAGTGAGAGAGAGAGAGAGAGAGAGAGAGACCAGCTCACCTACAGTAATCTCCTGGGCCCACAGTAACAGTGAGAGAGACCAGCTCACCTACAGTAATCCCCTGGGCCCACAGTAACAGTGAGAGAGAGAGAGAGAGACCAGCTCACCTACAGTAATCCCCTGGGCCCACAGTAACAGTGGGAGAGACCAGCTCACCTACAATAATCTCCTGGGCCCACAGTGACAGTGTGAGAGACCAGCTCACCTACAGTAATCCCCTGGGCACACAGTAACAGTGAGAGAGACCAGCTCACCTACAGTAATCTCCTGGGCCCACAGTAACAGTGAGAGAGAGACCAACTCACCTACAGTAATCCCCTGGGCCCACAGTAACAGTGAGAGAGACCAGCTCACCTACAGTAATCCCCTGGACCCACAGTAACAGTGAGAGAGACCAGCTCACCTACAGTAATCCCCTCGACCCACAGTGACAGTGAGAGAGACCAGCTCACCTACAGTAGTCCCCTGGGCCCACAGTAGCAGTGAGAGAGACCAGCTCACCTCCAGTAATCCCCTGGGCCCACAGTAACAGTGAGAGAGACCAGCTCACCTACAGTAGTCCCCTGGGCCCACAATAACAGTGAGAGAGACCAGCTCACCTACAGTAATCCCCTGGGCCCACAGTAACAGTGAGAGAGACCAGCTCACCTACAGTAATCCCCTGGGCCCACAGTAACAGTGAGAGAGAGAGAGAGAGAGAGAGACCAGCTCACCTACAGTAATCCCCTGGGCCCACAGTAACAGTGAGAGAGACCAGCTCACCTACAGTAATCCCCTGGGCCCACAGTAACAGTGAGAGAGACCAGCTCACCTACAGTAATCTCCTGGGCCCACAGAGACAGTGTGAGAGACCAGCTCACCTACAGTAATCCCCTGGGCACACAGTAACAGTGAGAGAGACCAGCTCACCTACAGTAATCCCCTGGGCCCACAGTAACAGTGAGAGAGAGAGAGAGAGAGAGACCAGCTCACCTACAGTAATCCCCTGGGCCCACAGTAACAGTGAGAGAGAGAGAGAGAGACCAGCTCACCTACAGTAATCCCCTGGACCCACAGTAACAGTGAAAGAGACCAGCTCACCTACAGTAATCCTCTGGGCCCACAGTGACAGTGAGAGAGACCAGCTCACCTACAGTAGTCCCCTGGGCCCACAGTAACAGTGAGAGAGACCAGCTCACCTACAGTAATCCCCTGGGCCCACAGTGACAGTGAGAGAGACCAGCTCCCCTACAGTAATCCCCTGGGCCCACAGTAACAGTGAGAGAGACCAGCTCACCTACAGTAATCCCCTGGGCCCACAGTAACAGTGAGAGAGACCAGCTCCCCTACAGTAATCCCCTGGGCCCACAGTGACAGTGAGAGAGACTAGCTCCCCTACAGTAATCCCCTGGGCCCACAGTAACAGTGAGAGAGACCAGCTCACCTACAGTAATCCCCTGGGCCCACAGTAACAGTGAGAGAGAGAGACCAGCTCACCTACAGTAATCCCCTGGACCCACAGTAACAGTGAGAGAGACCAGCTCCCCTACAGTAATCCCCTGGGCCCACAGTGACAGTGAGAGAGACTAGCTCCCCTACAGTAATCCCCTAGGCCCACAGTAACAGTGAGAGAGACCAGCTCACCTACAGTAATCCCCTGGGCCCACAGTAACAGTGAGAGAGAGAGACCAGCTCACCTACAGTAATCCCCTGGACCCACAGTAACAGTGAGAGAGACCAGCTCACCTACAGTAGTCCCCTGGGCCCACAATAACAGTGAGAGAGACCAGCTCACCTACAGTAATCCCCTGGGCCCACAGTGACAGTCAGAGAGACCAGCTCACCTCCAGTAATCCCCTGGGCCCACAGTAACAGTGAGAGAGACCAGCTCACCTACAGTAATCCCCTGGGCCCACAGTAACAGTGAGAGAGAGAGAGAGAGAGACCAGCTCACCTACAGTAATCTCCTGGGCCCACAGTAACAGTGTGAGAGACCAGCTCACCTACAGTAATCTCCTGGGCCCACAGAGACAGTGTGAGAGACCAGCTCACCTACAGTAATCCCCTAGGCCCACAGTAACAGTGAGAGAGTCCAGCTCACCTATAGTAATCCCCTGGGCCCACAGCAACAGTGAGAGAGAAAGACCAGCTCACCTACAGTTATCCCCTGGGCCCACAGTAACACTGAGGGAGTCCAGCTCCACCTACAGTAATCTCCTGGGCCCACAGTAACAGTGTGAGAGACCAGCTCAACCTACAGTAATCCCGTGGGTCCACAGTAACAGTGAGAGAGACCAGCTCACCTACAGTAATCCCCTTCCCCCCTCAGTGATAGTGAGAGAGACCAGCTCAACCTACAGTAATCCCCTGGGCCCACAGTAACAGTGAGAGAGACCAGCTCACCTACAGTAATCCCTTTGGCCCACTGTAACAGTGAGAGAGAGACCAGCTCACCTACAGTAATCCCCTGGGCCCACAGTGACAGTGAGAGAGACCAGCTCACCTACAGTAATCTCCTGGGCCCACAGTAACAGTGAGAGAGACCAGCTCACCTACAGTAATCCCCTGGGCCCACAGTAACAGTGAGAGAGAGAGAGAGAGACCAGCTCACCTACAGTAATCCCCTGGGCCCACAGTAACAGTGGGAGAGAGCAGCTCACCTACAGTAATCTCCTGGGCCCACAGTGACAGTGTGAGAGACCAGCTCACCTACAGTAATCCCCTGGGCACACAGTAACAGTGAGAGAGACCAGCTCACCTACAGTAATCTCCTGGGCCCACAGTAACAGTGAGAGAGAGACCAACTCACCTACAGTAATCCCCTGGGCCCACAGTAACAGTGAGAGAGACCAGCTCACCTACAGTAATCCCCTGGACCCACAGTAACAGTGAGAGAGACCAGCTCACCTACAGTAATCCCCTCGACCCACAGTGACAGTGAGAGAGACCAGCTCACCTACAGTAGTCCCCTGGGCCCACAGTAGCAGTGAGAGAGACCAGCTCACCTACAGTAATCCCCTGGGCCCACAGTAACAGTGAGAGAGACCAGCTCACCTACAGTAGTCCCCTGGGCCCACAATAACAGTGAGAGAGACCAGCTCACCTACAGTAATCCCCTGGGCCCACAGTAACAGTGAGAGAGACCAGCTCACCTACAGTAATCCCCTGGGCCCACAGTAACAGTGAGAGAGAGAGAGAGAGAGAGAGAGACCAGCTCACCTACAGTAATCCCCTGGGCCCACAGTAACAGTGAGAGAGACCAGCTCACCTACAGTAATCCCCTGGGCCCACAGTAACAGTGAGAGAGACCAGCTCACCTCCAGTAATCCCCTGGGCCCACAGTAACAGTGAGAGAGAGAGAGAGAGAGACCAGCTCACCTACAGTAATCTCCTGGGCCCACAGTAACAGTGTGAGAGACCAGCTCACCTACAGTAATCTCCTGGGCCCACAGAGACAGTGTGAGAGACCAGCTCACCTACAGTAATCCCCTGGGCACACAGTAACAGTGAGAGAGACCAGCTCACCTATAGTAATCCCCTGGGCCCACAGTAACAGTGAGAAAGACCAGCTCACCTACAGTAATCCCCTGGGCCCACAGCAACAGTGAGAGAGAGAGACCAGCTCACCTACAGTTATCCCCTGGGCCCACAGTAACACTGAGGGAGTCCAGCTCTACCTACAGTAATCTCCTGGGCCCACAGTAACAGTGTGAGAGACCAGCTCAACCTACAGTAATCCCGTGGGTCCACAGTAACAGTGAGAGAGACCAGCTCACCTACAGTAATCCCCTTCCCCCCTCAGTGATAGTGAGAGAGACCAGCTCAACCTACAGTAATCCCCTGGCCCACAGTAACAGTGAGAGAGACCAGCTCACCTACAGTAATCCCTTTGGCCCACTGTAACAGTGAGAGAGAGACCAGCTCACCTACAGTAATCCCCTGGGCCCACAGTAACAGTGAGAGAGACCAGCTCACCTACAGTAATCCCCTGGGCCCACAGTAACAGCGAGAGAGACCAGCTCACCTACAGTCATCCCCTGGGCCCACAGTAACAGTGAGAGAGACCAGCTCACCTACAGTAATCCCCTGGGCCCACAGTAATAGTGAGAGAGACCAGCTCACCTACAGTAATCCCCTGGGCCCACGTAACAGTGAGAGAGAGAGAGAGAGAGAGAGACCAGCTCACTTACAGTAATCCCCTGGGCCCACAGTAACAGTGAGAGAGAGAGAGAGAGAGCAGCTCACCTACAGTAATCCCCTGGGCCCATAGTAACAGTGTGAGAGACCAGCTCACCTACAGTAATCCCCTGGACCCACAGTAACAGTGAGAGAGACCAGCTCACCTACAGTAATCCCCTGGGCTCACAGTAACAGTGAGAGAGAGAGAGAGAGAGAGAGAGACCAGCTCACCTACAGTAATCTCCTGGGCCCACAGTAACAGTGAGAGAGACCAGCTCACCTACAGTAATCCCCTGGGCCCACAGTAACAGTGAGAGAGAGAGAGAGAGACCAGCTCACCTACAGTAATCCCCTGGGCCCACAGTAACAGTGGGAGAGAGCAGCTCACCTACAGTAATCTCCTGGGCCCACAGTGACAGTGTGAGAGACCAGCTCACCTACAGTAATCCCCTGGGCACACAGTAACAGTGAGAGAGACCAGCTCACCTACAGTAATCTCCTGGGCCCACAGTAACAGTGAGAGAGAGACCAACTCACCTACAGTAATCCCCTGGGCCCACAGTAACAGTGAGAGAGACCAGCTCACCTACAGTAATCCCCTGGACCCACAGTAACAGTGAGAGAGACCAGCTCACCTACAGTAATCCCCTCGACCCACAGTGACAGTGAGAGAGACCAGCTCACCTACAGTAGTCCCCTGGGCCCACAGTAGCAGTGAGAGAGACCAGCTCACCTACAGTAATCCCCTGGGCCCACAGTAACAGTGAGAGAGACCAGCTCACCTACAGTAGTCCCCTGGGCCCACAATAACAGTGAGAGAGACCAGCTCACCTACAGTAATCCCCTGGGCCCACAGTAACAGTGAGAGAGACCAGCTCACCTACAGTAATCCCCTGGGCCCACAGTAACAGTGAGAGAGAGAGAGAGAGAGAGAGACCAGCTCACCTACAATAATCCCCTGGGCCCACAGTAACAGTGAGAGAGACCAGCTCACCTACAGTAATCCCCTGGGCCCACAGTAACAGTGAGAGAGACCAGCTCACCTACAGTAATCTCCTGGGCCCACAGAGACAGTGTGAGAGACCAGCTCACCTACAGTAATCCCCTGGGCACACAGTAACAGTGAGAGAGACCAGCTCACCTACAGTAATCCCCTGGGCCCACAGTAACAGTGAGAGAGAGAGAGAGAGAGACCAGCTAACCTACAGTAATCCCCTGGGCCCACAGTAACAGTGAGAGAGAGAGAGAGAGACCAGCTCACCTACAGTAATCCCCTGGACCCACAGTAACAGTGAAAGAGACCAGCTCACCTACAGTAATCCTCTGGGCCCACAGTGACAGTGAGAGAGACCAGCTCACCTACAGTAGTCCCCTGGGCCCACAGTAACAGTGAGAGAGACCAGCTCCCCTACAGTAATCCCCTGGGCCCACAGTGACAGTGAGAGAGACCAGCTCCCCTACAGTAATCCCCTGGGCCCACAGTAACAGTGAGAGAGACCAGCTCACCTACAGTAATCCCCTGGGCCCACAGTAACAGTGAGAGAGACCAGCTCCCCTACAGTAATCCCCTGGGCCCACAGTGACAGTGAGAGAGACTAGCTCCCCTACAGTAATCCCCTGGGCCCACAGTAACAGTGAGAGAGACCAGCTCACCTACAGTAATCCCCTGGGCCCACAGTAACAGTGAGAGAGAGAGACCAGCTCACCTACAGTAATCCCCTGGACCCACAGTAACAGTGAGAGAGACCAGCTCCCCTACAGTAATCCCCTGGGCCCACAGTGACAGTGAGAGAGACTAGCTCCCCTACAGTAATCCCCTAGGCCCACAGTAACAGTGAGAGAGACCAGCTCACCTACAGTAATCCCCTGGGCCCACAGTAACAGTGAGAGAGAGAGACCAGCTCACCTACAGTAATCCCCTGGACCCACAGTAACAGTGAGAGAGACCAGCTCACCTACAGTAATCCCCTGGGCCCACAGTAACAGTGAGAGAGACCAGCTCACCTACAGTAATCCCCTGGGCCCACAGTGACAGTCAGAGAGACCAGCTCACCTCCAGTAATCCCCTGGGCCCACAGTAACAGTGTGAGAGACCAGCTCACCTACAGTAATCCCCTGGGCCCACAGTGACAGTGAGAGAGACTAGCTCCCCTACCGTAATCCCCTGGGCCCACAGTGACAGTGAGAGAGACCAGCTCACCTACAGTAATCCCCTAGGCCCACAGTAACAGTGAGAGAGTCCAGCTCACCTACAGTAATCCCGTGGACCCACATTAACAATGAGAGAGACGAGCTCACCTCCAGTAGTCCCCTGGGCCCACAGTAACAGTGAGATAGACCAGCTCACCTACAGTAATCCCCTGGGCCCACAGTAACAGTGAGAGAGACCAGCTCACCTACAGTAATCCCCTGGACCCACCGTAACAGTGAGAGAGACCAGCTCACCTACAGTAATCCCGTGGACCCACATTAACAATGAGAGAGACGAGCTCCCTACAGTAATCCCCTGGGCCCACAGTAACAGTGAGAGAGACCAGCTCACCTACAGTAATCACCTGGGCCCACAGTGACAGTCAGAGAGACCAGCTCACCTCCAGTAATCCCCTGGGCCCACAGTAACAGTGTGAGAGACCAGCTCACCTACAGTAGTCCCCTGGGCCCACAGTAACAATGAGAGAGACCAGCTCACCTACAGTAATCCCCTGGGCCCACAGTAACAGTGAGAGAGACCAGCTCCCCTACAGTAATCCCCTGGGCCCACAGTGACAGTGAGAGAGACCAGCTCACCTACAGTAATCCCCTGGGCCCACAGTGACAGTGAGAGAGACCAGCTCACCTACAGTAATCCCCTGGACCCACAGTAACAGTGAGAGAGACCAGCTCACCTACAGTAATCCCCTTGACCGACAGTAACAGTGAGAGACACCAGCTCACCTACAGTAATCCCCTGGACCCACACTAACAATGAGAGAGACCAGCTCACCTACAGTAATCCCCTGAGCCCACAGTAACAGTGTGAGAGACCAGCTCACCTACAGTAATCGCCTTGGCCCACAGTAACAGTGAGAGAGACCAGCTCACATACAGTAATACTCTGGGCACACAGTAACAGTGAGAGAGACCAGCTCACCTACAGTAATCCCCTGGGCTCACAGTACCAGTGAGTGAGACCAGCTCACCTACAGTAATCCCCTGGACCCACAGTAACAGTGAGAGAGACCAGCTCACCTACAGTAATCCCCTGGACCCACAGTAACAGTGAGTGAGACCAGCTCACCTACAGTAATCCCCTGGACCCACAGTGACAGTGAGAGAGACCAGCTCACCTACAGTAATCCCCTGGGCCCACAGTAACAGTGAGAGAGAGAGAGAGAGAGAGAGAGACCAGCTCACCTACAGTAATCCCCTGGGCCCACAGTGACAGTGAGAGAGACCAGCTCACCTACAGTAATCCCCTGGGCCCACAGTAACAGTGAGAGAGAGAGAGAGAGACCAGCTCACCTACAGTAATCCCCTGGGCCCACAGTGACAGTGAGACAGACCAGCTCACCTACAGTAATCTCCTGGGCCCACAGTAACAGTGAGAGAGACCAGCTCACCTACAGTAATCCCCTGGGCCCACAGTAACAGTGGGAGAGACCACCTCACCTACAGTAATCTCCTGGGCCCACAGTGACAGTGTGAGAGACCAGCTCACCTACAGTAATCCCCTGGGCACACAGTAACAGTGAGAGAGACCAGCTCACCTACAGTAATCTCCAGGGCCCACAGTAACAGTGAGAGAGAGACCAACTCACCTACAGTAATCCCCTGGGCCCACAGTAACAGTGAGAGAGACCAGCTCACCTACAGTAATCCCCTGGACCCACAGTAACAGTGAGAGAGACCAGCTCACCTACAGTAATCCCCTCGACCCACAGTGACAGTGAGAGAGACCAGCTCACCTACAGTAGTCCCCTGGGCCCACAGTAGCAGTGAGAGAGACCAGCTCACCTACAGTAATCCCCTGGGCCCACAGTAACAGTGAGAGAGACCAGCTCACCTACAGTAGTCCCCTGGGCCCACAATAACAGTGAGAGAGACCAGCTCACCTACAGTAATCCCCTGGTCCCACAGTAACAGTGAGAGAGACCAGCTCACCTACAGTAATCCCCTGGGCCCACAGTAACAGTGAGAGAGAGAGAGAGAGAGAGAGACCAGCTCACCTACAGTAATCCCCTGGGCCCACAGTAACAGTGAGAGAGAGAGAGAGAGAGAGAGACCAGCTCACCTACAGTAATCCCCTGGGCCCACAGGAACAGTGAGAGAGACCAGCTCACCTACAGTAATCCCCTGGGCCCACAGTAACAGTGAGAGAGAGAGAGAGAGAGACCAGCTCACCTACAGTAATCTCCTGGGCCCACAGTAACAGTGAGAGAGACCAGCTCACCTACAGTAATCCCCTGGGCCCACAGTAACAGTGAGAGAGAGAGAGAGAGACCAGCTCACCTACAGTAATCCCCTGGGCCCACAGTAACAGTGGGAGAGACCAGCTCACCTACAGTAATCTCCTGGGCCCACAGTGACAGTGTGAGAGACCAGCTCACCTACAGTAATCCCCTGGGCACACAGTAACAGTGAGAGAGACCAGCTCACCTACAGTAATCCCCTGGGCCCACAGTGACAGTGTGAGAGACCAGCTCACCTACAGTAATCCCCTGGGCCCACAGTAACAGTGTGAGAGACCAGCTCACCTACAGTAGTCCCCTGGGCGCACAGTAACAATGAGAGAGACCAGCTCACCTACAGTAATCCCCTGGGCCCACAGTAACAGTGAGAGAGACCAGCTCACCTACATTAGTCCCCTGGGCCCACAGTAACAGTGAGAGAGACCAGCTCCCCTACAGTAATCCCCTGGGCCCACAGTGACAGTGAGAGAGACCAGCTCACCTACAGTAATCCCCTGGGCCCACAGTGACAGTGAGAGAGACCAGCTCACCTACAGTAATCCCCTGGGCCCACAGTAACAGTGAGAGAGACCAGCTCACCTACAGTAATCCCCTGGACCCACAGTAACAGTGAGAGAGACCAGCTCACCTACAGTAATCCCCTCGACCCACAGTGACAGTGAGAGAGACCAGCTCACCTACAGTAGTCCCCTGGGCCCACAGTAGCAGTGAGAGAGACCAGCTCACCTACAGTAATCCCCTGGGCCCACAGTAACAGTGAGAGAGACCAGCTCACCTACAGTAGTCCCCTGGGCCCACAATAACAGTGAGAGAGACCAGCTCACCTACAGTAATCCCCTGGGCCCACAGTAACAGTGAGAGAGACCAGCTCACCTACAGTAATCCCCTGGGCCCACAGTAACAGTGAGAGAGAGAGAGAGAGAGAGAGACCAGCTCACCTACAGTAATCCCCTGGGCCCACAGTAACAGTGAGAGAGACCAGCTCACCTACAGTAATCCCCTGGGCCCACAGGAACAGTGAGAGAGACCAGCTCACCTACAGTAATCCCCTGGGCCCACAGTAACAGTGAGAGAGAGAGAGAGAGAGACCAGCTCACCTACAGTAATCTCCTGGGCCCACAGTAACAGTGAGAGAGACCAGCTCACCTACAGTAATCCCCTGGGCCCACAGTAACAGTGAGAGAGAGAGAGAGAGACCAGCTCACCTACAGTAATCCCCTGGGCCCACAGTAACAGTGGGAGAGACCAGCTCACCTACAGTAATCTCCTGGGCCCACAGTGACAGTGTGAGAGACCAGCTCACCTACAGTAATCCCCTGGGCACACAGTAACAGTGAGAGAGACCAGCTCACCTACAGTAATCCCCTGGGCCCACAGTGACAGTGTGAGAGACCAGCTCACCTACAGTAATCCCCTGGGCCCACAGTAACAGTGTGAGAGACCAGCTCACCTACAGTAGTCCCCTGGGCGCACAGTAACAATGAGAGAGACCAGCTCACCTACAGTAATCCCCTGGGCCCACAGTAACAGTGAGAGAGACCAGCTCACCTACAGTAGTCCCCTGGGCCCACAGTAACAGTGAGAGAGACCAGCTCCCCTACAGTAATCCCCTGGGCCCACAGTGACAGTGAGAGAGACCAGCTCACCTACAGTAATCCCCTGGGCCCACAGTGACAGTGAGAGAGACCAGCTCACCTACAGTAATCCCCTGGACCCACAGTAACAGTGAGAGAGACCAGCTCACCTACAGTAATCCCCTTGACCGACAGTAACAGTGAGAGACACCAGCTCACCTACAGTAATCCCCTGGACCCACAGTAACAGTGAGAGAGACCAGCTCACCTACAGTAATCCCCTGGACCCACAGTAACAGTGAGTGAGACCAGCTCACCTACAGTAATCCCCTGGACGCACAGTGACAGTGAGAGAGACCAGCTCACCTACAGTAATCCCCTGGGCTCACAGTAACAGTGAGAGAGAGAGAGAGAGAGAGAGAGAGACCAGCTCACCTACAGTAATCTCCTGGGCCCACAGTAACAGTGAGAGAGACCAGCTCACCTACAGTAATCCCCTGGGCCCACAGTAACAGTGAGAGAGAGAGAGAGAGACCAGCTCACCTACAGTAATCCCCTGGGCCCACAGTAACAGTGGGAGAGACCAGCTCACCTACAGTAATCTCCTGGGCCCACAGTGACAGTGTGAGAGACCAGCTCACCTACAGTAATCCCCTGGGCACACAGTAACAGTGAGAGAGACCAGCTCACCTACAGTAATCTCCTGGGCCCACAGTAACAGTGAGAGAGAGACCAACTCACCTACAGTAATCCCCTGGGCCCACAGTAACAGTGAGAGAGACCAGCTCACCTACAGTAATCCCCTGGACCCACAGTAACAGTGAGAGAGACCAGCTCACCTACAGTAATCCCCTCGACCCACAGTGACAGTGAGAGAGACCAGCTCACCTACAGTAGTCCCCTGGGCCCACAGTAGCAGTGAGAGAGACCAGCTCACCTACAGTAATCCCCTGGGCCCACAGTAACAGTGAGAGAGACCAGCTCACCTACAGTAGTCCCCTGGGCCCACAATAACAGTGAGAGAGACCAGCTCACCTACAGTAATCCCCTGGGCCCACAGTAACAGTGAGAGAGACCAGCTCACCTACAGTAATCCCCTGGGCCCACAGTAACAGTGAGAGAGACCAGCTCACCTACAGTAATCTCCTGGGCCCACAGAGACAGTGTGAGAGACCAGCTCACCTACAGTAATCCCCTGGGCACACAGTAACAGTGAGAGAGACCAGCTCACCTACAGTAATCCCCTGGGCCCACAGTAACAGTGAGAGAGAGAGAGAGAGAGACCAGCTCACCTACAGTAATCTCCTGGGCCCACAGTAACAGTGTGAGAGACCAGCTCACCTACAGTAATCTCCTGGGCCCACAGAGACAGTGTGAGAGACCAGCTCACCTACAGTAATCCCCTGGGCACACAGTAACAGTGAGAAAGACCAGCTCACCTACAGTAATCCCCTGGGCCCACAGCAACAGTGAGAGAGAAAGACCAGCTCACCTACAGTTATCCCCTGGGCCCACAGTAACACTGAGGGAGTCCAGCTCCACCTACAGTAATCTCCTGGGCCCACAGTAACAGTGTGAGAGACCAGCTCAACCTACAGTAATCCCGTGGGTCCACAGTAACAGTGAGAGAGACCAGCTCACCTACAGTAATCCCCTGGGCCCACAGTAACAGTGAGAGAGACCAGCTCACCTACAGTAATCTCCTGGGCCCACAGAGACAGTGTGAGAGACCAGCTCACCTACAGTAATCCCCTGGGCACACAGTAACAGTGAGAGAGACCAGCTCACCTACAGTAATCCCCTGGGCCCACAGTAACAGTGAGAGAGAGAGAGAGAGAGACCAGCTCACCTACAGTAATCTCCTGGGCCCACAGTAACAGTGTGAGAGACCAGCTCACCTACAGTAATCTCCTGGGCCCACAGAGACAGTGTGAGAGACCAGCTCACCTACAGTAATCCCCTGGGCACACAGTAACAGTGAGAAAGACCAGCTCACCTACAGTAATCCCCTGGGCCCACAGCAACAGTGAGAGAGAAAGACCAGCTCACCTACAGTTATCCCCTGGGCCCACAGTAACACTGAGGGAGTCCAGCTCCACCTACAGTAATCTCCTGGGCCCACAGTAACAGTGTGAGAGACCAGCTCAACCTACAGTAATCCCGTGGGTCCACAGTAACAGTGAGAGAGACCAGCTCACCTACAGTAATCCCCTTCACCCCTCAGTGATAGTGAGAGAGACCAGCTCAACCTACAGTAATCCCCTGGGCCCACAGTAACAGTGAGAGAGACCAGCTCACCTACAGTAATCCCTTTGGCCCACTGTAACAGTGAGAGAGAGACCAGCTCACCTACAGTAATCCCCTGGGCCCACAGTGACAGTGAGAGAGACCAGCTCACCTACAGTAATCTCCTGGGCCCACAGTAACAGTGAGAGAGACCAGCTCACCTACAGTAATCCCCTGGGCCCACAGTAACAGTGAGAGAGAGAGAGAGAGACCAGCTCACCTACAGTAATCCCCTGGGCCCACAGTAACAGTGGGAGAGACCAGCTCACCTACAGTAATCTCCTGGGCCCACAGTGACAGTGTGAGAGACCAGCTCACCTACAGTAATCCCCTGGGCACACAGTAACAGTGAGAGAGACCAGCTCACCTACAGTAATCCCCTGGGCCTACAGTAACAGTGTGAGAGACCAGCTCACCTACAGTAGTCCCCTGGGCGCACAGTAACAATGAGAGAGACCAGCTCACCTACAGTAATCCCCTGGGCCCACAGTAACAGTGAGAGAGACCAGCTCACCTACAGTAGTCCCCTGGGCCCACAGTAACAGTGAGAGAGACCAGCTCCCCTACAGTAATCCCCTGGGCCCACAGTGACAGTGAGAGAGACCAGCTCACCTACAGTAATCCCCTGGGCCCACAGTGACAGTGAGAGAGACCAGCTCACCTACAGTAATCCCCTGGACCCACAGTAACAGTGAGAGAGACCAGCTCACCTACAGTAATCCCCTTGACCGACAGTAACAGTGAGAGACACCAGCTCACCTACAGTAATCCCCTGGGCCCACAGTAACAGTGAGAGAGACCAGCTCACCTACAGTAATCGCCTTGGCCCACAGTAACAGTGAGAGAGACCAGCTCACATACAGTAATACTCTGGGCACACAGTAACAGTGAGAGAGACCAGCTCATCTACAGTAATCCCCTGGGCTCACAGTACCAGTGAGAGAGACCAGCTCACCTACAGTAATCCCCTGGACCCACAGTAACAGTGAGTGAGACCAGCTCACCTACAGTAATTCCCTGGACCCACAGTAACAGTGAGAGAGACCAGCTCACCTACAGTAATCCCCTGGACCCACAGTAACAGTGAGTGAGACCAGCTCACCTACAGTAATCCCCTGGACCCACAGTGACAGTGAGAGAGACCAGCTCACCTACAGTAATCCCCTGGGCCCACAGTAACAGTGAGAGAGAGAGAGAGAGACCAGCTCACCTACAGTAATCCCATGGGCCCACAGTGACAGTGAGAGAGACCAGCTCACCTACAGTAATCCCCTGGGCCCACAGTAACAGTGAGAGAGAGAGAGAGAGACCAGCTCACCTACAGTAATCCCCTGGGCCCACAGTGACAGTGAGAGAGACCAGCTCACCTACAGTAATCTCCTGGGCCCACAGTAACAGTGAGAGAGACCAGCTCACCTACAGTAATCCCCTGGGCCCACAGTAACAGTGAGAGAGAGAGAGAGAGACCAGCTCACCTACAGTAATCCCCTGGGCCCACAGTAACAGTGGGAGAGACCAGCTCACCTACAGTAATCTCCTGGGCCCACAGTGATAGTGTGAGAGACCAGCTCACCTACAGTAATCCCCTGGGCACACAGTAACAGTGAGAGAGACCAGCTCACCTACAGTAATCTCCTGGGCCCACAGTAACAGTGAGAGAGAGACCAACTCACCTACAGTAATCCCCTGGGCCCACAGTAACAGTGAGAGAGACCAGCTCACCTACAGTAATCCCCTGGACCCACAGTAACAGTGAGAGAGACCAGCTCACCTACAGTAATCCCCTCGACCCACAGTGACAGTGAGAGAGACCAGCTCACCTACAGTAGTCCCCTGGGCCCACAGTAGCAGTGAGAGAGACCAGCTCACCTACAGTAATCCCCTGGGCCCACAGTAACAGTGAGAGAGACCAGCTCACCTACAGTAGTCCCCTGGGCCCACAATAACAGTGAGAGAGACCAGCTCACCTACAGTAATCCCCTGGGCCCACAGTAACAGTGAGAGAGACCAGCTCACCTACAGTAATCCCCTGGGCCCACAGTAACAGTGAGAGAGACCAGCTCACCTACAGTAATCCCCTGGGCCCACAGTAACAGTGAGAGAGAGAGAGAGAGAGACCAGCTCACCTACAGTAATCTCCTGGGCCCACAGTAACAGTGTGAGAGACCAGCTCACCTACAGTAATCTCCTGGGCCCACAGAGACAGTGTGAGAGACCAGCTCACCTACAGTAATCCCCTGGGCACACAGTAACAGTGAGAGAGACCAGCTCACCTATAGTAATCCCCTGGGCCCACAGCAACAGTGAGAGAGAAAGACCAGCTCACCTACAGTTATCCCCTGGGCCCACAGTAACACTGAGGGAGTCCAGCTCCACCTACAGTAATCTCCTGGGCCCACAGTAATAGTGTGAGAGACCAGCTCAACCTACAGTAATCCCGTGGGTCCACAGTAACAGTGAGAGAGACCAGCTCACCTACAGTAATCCCCTTCCCCCCTCAGTGATAGTGAGAGAGACCAGCTCAACCTACAGTAATCCCCTGGGCCCACAGTAACAGTGAGAGAGACCAGCTCACCTACAGTAATCCCTTTGGCCCACTGTAACAGTGAGAGAGAGACCAGCTCACCTACAGTAATCCCCTGGGCCCACAGTGACAGTGAGAGAGACCAGCTCACCTACAGTAATCTCCTGGGCCCACAGTAACAGTGAGAGAGACCAGCTCACCTACAGTAATCCCCTGGGCCCACAGTAACAGTGAGAGAGAGAGAGAGAGACCAGCTCACCTACAGTAATCCCCTGGGCCCACAGTAACAGTGGGAGAGAGCAGCTCACCTACAGTAATCTCCTGGGCCCACAGTGACAGTGTGAGAGACCAGCTCACCTACAGTAATCCCCTGGGCACACAGTAACAGTGAGAGAGACCAGCTCACCTACAGTAATCTCCTGGGCCCACAGTAACAGTGAGAGAGAGACCAACTCACCTACAGTAATCCCCTGGGCCCACAGTAACAGTGAGAGAGACCAGCTCACCTACAGTAATCCCCTGGACCCACAGTAACAGTGAGAGAGACCAGCTCACCTACAGTAATCCCCTCGACCCACAGTGACAGTGAGAGAGACCAGCTCACCTACAGTAGTCCCCTGGGCCCACAGTAGCAGTGAGAGAGACCAGCTCACCTACAGTAATCCCCTGGGCCCACAGTAACAGTGAGAGAGACCAGCTCACCTACAGTAGTCCCCTGGGCCCACAATAACAGTGAGAGAGACCAGCTCACCTACAGTAATCCCCTGGGCCCACAGTAACAGTGAGAGAGACCAGCTCACCTACAGTAATCCCCTGGGCCCACAGTAACAGTGAGAGAGAGAGAGAGAGAGAGAGAGACCAGCTCACCTACAGTAATCCCCTGGGCCCACAGTAACAGTGAGAGAGACCAGCTCACCTACAGTAATCCCCTGGGCCCACAGTAACAGTGAGAGAGACCAGCTCACCTCCAGTAATCCCCTGGGCCCACAGTAACAGTGAGAGAGAGAGAGAGAGAGAGACCAGCTCACCTACAGTAATCTCCTGGGCCCACAGTAACAGTGTGAGAGACCAGCTCACCTACAGTAATCTCCTGGGCCCACAGAGACAGTGTGAGAGACCAGCTCACCTACAGTAATCCCCTGGGCACACAGTAACAGTGAGAGAGACCAGCTCACCTATAGTAATCCCCTGGGCCCACAGTAACAGTGAGAAAGACCAGCTCACCTACAGTAATCCCCTGGGCCCACAGCAACAGTGAGAGAGAGAGACCAGCTCACCTACAGTTATCCCCTGGGCCCACAGTAACACTGAGGGAGTCCAGCTCTACCTACAGTAATCTCCTGGGCCCACAGTAACAGTGTGAGAGACCAGCTCAACCTACAGTAATCCCGTGGGTCCACAGTAACAGTGAGAGAGACCAGCTCACCTACAGTAATCCCCTTCCCCCCTCAGTGATAGTGAGAGAGACCAGCTCAACCTACAGTAATCCCCTGGCCCACAGTAACAGTGAGAGAGACCAGCTCACCTACAGTAATCCCTTTGGCCCACTGTAACAGTGAGAGAGAGACCAGCTCACCTACAGTAATCCCCTGGGCCCACAGTAACAGTGAGAGAGACCAGCTCACCTACAGTAATCCCCTGGGCCCACAGTAACAGCGAGAGAGACCAGCTCACCTACAGTCATCCCCTGGGCCCACAGTAACAGTGAGAGAGACCAGCTCACCTACAGTAATCCCCTGGGCCCACAGTAATAGTGAGAGAGACCAGCTCACCTACAGTAATCCCCTGGGCCCACGTAACAGTGAGAGAGAGAGAGAGAGAGAGAGACCAGCTCACTTACAGTAATCCCCTGGGCCCACAGTAACAGTGAGAGAGAGAGAGAGAGAGCAGCTCACCTACAGTAATCCCCTGGGCCCATAGTAACAGTGTGAGAGACCAGCTCACCTACAGTAATCCCCTGGACCCACAGTAACAGTGAGAGAGACCAGCTCACCTACATTAATCCCCTGGACCCAGAGTAACAGTGAGAGAGACCAGCTCACCTACAGTAATCCCCTGGACCCACAGTGACAGTGAGAGAAACCAGCTCACCTACAGTAGTCCCCTGGGCCCACAGTAACAGTGAGAGAGACCAGCTCACCTACAGTAATCCCCTGGGCCCACAGTAACAGTGAGAGATACCAGCTCACCTACAGTAATCCCCTGGGCCCACAGTGACAGTGAGAGAGACCAGCTCACCTACAGTAATCCCCTGGGCCCACAGTAACAGTGAGAGAGACCAGCTCACCTACAGTAATCCCCTGGGCCCACAGTAACAGTGAGAGAGAGAGAGAGAGACCAGCTCACCTACAGTAATCCCCTGGACCCACAGTAACAGTGAGAGAGACCAGCTCACCTACAGTAATCCCCTGGGCCCACAGTGACAGTGAGAGAGACCAGCTCACCTACAGTAGTCCCCTGGGCCCACAGTAACAGTGAGAGAGACCAGCTCCCCTACAGTAATCCCCTGGGCCCACAGTGACAGTGAGAGAGACCAGCTCCCCTACAGTAATCCCCTGGGCCCACAGTAACAGTGAGAGAGAGAGAGAGAGACCAGCTCACCTTCAGTAATCCCCTGGGCCCACAGTAACAGTGAGAAAGACCAGCTCACCTACAGTAATCCCCTGGGCCCACAGCAACAGTGAGAGAGAGAGACCAGCTCACCTACAGTTATCCCCTGGGCCCACAGTAACACTGAGGGAGTCCAGCTCTACCTACAGTAATCTCCTGGGCCCACAGTAACAGTGTGAGAGACCAGCTCAACCTACAGTAATCCCGTGGGTCCACAGTAACAGTGAGAGAGACCAGCTCACCTACAGTAATCCCCTTCCCCCCTCAGTGATAGTGAGAGAGACCAGCTCAACCTACAGTAATCCCCTGGCCCACAGTAACAGTGAGAGAGACCAGCTCACCTACAGTAATCCCTTTGGCCCACTGTAACAGTGAGAGAGAGACCAGCTCACCTACAGTAATCCCCTGGGCCCACAGTAACAGTGAGAGAGACCAGCTCACCTACAGTAATCCCCTGGGCCCACAGTAACAGCGAGAGAGACCAGCTCACCTACAGTCATCCCCTGGGCCCACAGTAACAGTGAGAGAGACCAGCTCACCTACAGTAATCCCCTGGGCCCACAGTAATAGTGAGAGAGACCAGCTCACCTACAGTAATCCCCTGGGCCCACGTAACAGTGAGAGAGAGAGAGAGAGAGAGAGAGACCAGCTCACTTACAGTAATCCCCTGGGCCCACAGTAACAGTGAGAGAGAGAGAGAGAGAGCAGCTCACCTACAGTAATCCCCTGGGCCCATAGTAACAGTGTGAGAGACCAGCTCACCTACAGTAATCCCCTGGACCCACAGTAACAGTGAGAGAGACCAGCTCACCTACAGTAATCCCCTGGACCCACAGTGACAGTGAGAGAAACCAGCTCACCTACAGTAGTCCCCTGGGCCCACAGTAACAGTGAGAGAGACCAGCTCACCTACAGTAATCCCCTGGGCCCACAGTAACAGTGAGAGATACCAGCTCACCTACAGTAATCCCCTGGGCCCACAGTGACAGTGAGAGAGACCAGCTCACCTACAGTAATCCCCTGGGCCCACAGTAACAGTGAGAGAGACCAGCTCACCTAAAGTAATCCCCTGGGCCCACAGTAACAGTGAGAGAGAGAGAGAGAGACCAGCTCACCTACAGTAATCCCCTGGACCCACAGTAACAGTGAGAGAGACCAGCTCACCTACAGTAATCCTCTGGGCCCACAGTGACAGTGAGAGAGACCAGCTCACCTACAGTAGTCCCCTGGGCCCACAGTAACAGTGAGAGAGACCAGCTCCCCTACAGTAATCCCCTGGGCCCACAGTGACAGTGAGAGAGACCAGCTCCCCTACAGTAATCCCCTGGGCCCACAGTAACAGTGAGAGAGACCAGCTCACCTACAGTAATCCCCTAGGCCCACAGTAACAGTGAGAGAGACCAGCTCACCTACAGTAATCCCCTGGGCCCACAGTAACAGTGAGAGAGAGAGACCAGCTCACCTACAGTAATCCCCTGGACCCACAGTAACAGTGAGAGAGACCAGCTCACCTACAGTAATCCCCTGGGCCCACAGTAACAGTGAGAGAGACCAGCTCACCTACAGTAATCCCCTGGGCCCACAGTGACAGTCAGAGAGACCAGCTCACCTCCAGTAATCCCCTGGGCCCACAGTAACAGTGTGAGAGACCAGCTCACCTACAGTAATCCCCTGGGCCCACAGTGACAGTGAGAGAGACTAGCTCCCCTACCGTAATCCCCTGGGCCCACAGTGACAGTGAGAGAGACCAGCTCACCTACAGTAATCCCCTAGGCCCACAGTAACAGTGAGAGAGTCCAGCTCACCTACAGTAATCCCGTGGACCCACATTAACAATGAGAGAGACGAGCTCACCTCCAGTAGTCCCCTGGGCCCACAGTAACAGTGAGATAGACCAGCTCACCTACAGTAATCCCCTGGGCCCACAGTAACAGTGAGAGAGACCAGCTCACCTACAGTAATCCCCTGGACCCACCGTAACAGTGAGAGAGACCAGCTCACCTACAGTAATCCCGTGGACCCACATTAACAATGAGAGAGACGAGCTCCCTACAGTAATCCCCTGGGCCCACAGTAACAGTGAGAGAGACCAGCTCACCTACAGTAATCACCTGGGCCCACAGTGACAGTCAGAGAGACCAGCTCACCTCCAGTAATCCCCTGGGCCCACAGTAACAGTGTGAGAGACCAGCTCACCTACAGTAGTCCCCTGGGCCCACAGTAACAATGAGAGAGACCAGCTCACCTACAGTAATCCCCTGGGCCCACAGTAACAGTGAGAGAGACCAGCTCCCCTACAGTAATCCCCTGGGCCCACAGTGACAGTGAGAGAGACCAGCTCACCTACAGTAATCCCCTGGGCCCACAGTGACAGTGAGAGAGACCAGCTCACCTACAGTAATCCCCTGGACCCACAGTAACAGTGAGAGAGACCAGCTCACCTACAGTAATCCCCTTGACCGACAGTAACAGTGAGAGACACCAGCTCACCTACAGTAATCCCCTGGACCCACAGTAACAGTGAGAGAGACCAGCTCACCTACAGTAATCCCCTGGACCCACAGTAACAGTGAGAGAGACTAGCTCCCCTACAGTAATCCCCTGGGCCCACACTAACAATGAGAGAGACGAGCTCCCCTACAGTAATCCCCTGGGCCCACAGTAACAGTGTGAGAGACCAGCTCACCTACAGTAATCGCCTTGGCCCACAGTAACAGTGAGAGAGACCAGCTCACATACAGTAATACTCTAGGCACACAGTAACAGTGAGAGAGACCAGCTCACCTACAGTAATCCCCTGGGCTCACAGTACCAGTGAGTGAGACCAGCTCACCTACAGTAATCCCCTGGACCCACAGTAACAGTGAGAGAGACCAGCTCACCTACAGTAATCCCCTGGACCCACAGTAACAGTGAGTGAGACCAGCTCACCTACAGTAATCCCCTGGACCCACAGTGACAGTGAGAGAGACCAGCTCACCTACAGTAATCCCCTGGGCCCACAGTAACAGTGAGAGAGAGAGAGAGAGACCAGCTCACCTACAGTAATCCCCTGGGCCCACAGTGACAGTGAGACAGACCAGCTCACCTACAGTAATCTCCTGGGCCCACAGTAACAGTGAGAGAGACCAGCTCACCTACAGTAATCCCCTGGGCCCACAGTAACAGTGGGAGAGACCAGCTCACCTACAGTAATCTCCTGGGCCCACAGTGACAGTGTGAGAGACCAGCTCACCTACAGTAATCCCCTGGGCACACAGTAACAGTGAGAGAGACCAGCTCACCTACAGTAATCTCCTGGGCCCACAGTAACAGTGAGAGAGAGACCAACTCACCTACAGTAATCCCCTGGGCCCACAGTAACAGTGAGAGAGACCAGCTCACCTACAGTAATCCCCTGGACCCACAGTAACAGTGAGAGAGACCAGCTCACCTACAGTAATCCCCTCGACCCACAGTGACAGTGAGAGAGACCAGCTCACCTACAGTAGTCCCCTGGGCCCACAGTAGCAGTGAGAGAGACCAGCTCACCTACAGTAATCCCCTGGGCCCACAGTAACAGTGAGAGAGACCAGCTCACCTACAGTAGTCCCCTGGGCCCACAATAACAGTGAGAGAGACCAGCTCACCTACAGTAATCCCCTGGGCCCACAGTAACAGTGAGAGAGACCAGCTCACCTACAGTAATCCCCTGGGCCCACGTAACAGTGAGAGAGAGAGAGAGAGAGAGAGAGACCAGCTCACTTACAGTAATCCCCTGGGCCCACAGTAACAGTGAGAGAGAGAGAGAGAGAGCAGCTCACCTACAGTAATCCCCTGGGCCCATAGTAACAGTGTGAGAGACCAGCTCACCTACAGTAATCCCCTGGACCCACAGTAACAGTGAGAGAGACCAGCTCACCTACAGTAATCCCCTGGACCCACAGTGACAGTGAGAGAAACCAGCTCACCTACAGTAGTCCCCTGGGCCCACAGTAACAGTGAGAGAGACCAGCTCACCTACAGTAATCCCCTGGGCCCACAGTAACAGTGAGAGATACCAGCTCACCTACAGTAATCCCCTGGGCCCACAGTGACAGTGAGAGAGACCAGCTCACCTACAGTAATCCCCTGGGCCCACAGTAACAGTGAGAGAGACCAGCTCACCTAAAGTAATCCCCTGGGCCCACAGTAACAGTGAGAGAGAGAGAGAGAGACCAGCTCACCTACAGTAATCCCCTGGACCCACAGTAACAGTGAGAGAGACCAGCTCACCTACAGTAATCCTCTGGGCCCACAGTGACAGTGAGAGAGACCAGCTCACCTACAGTAGTCCCCTGGGCCCACAGTAACAGTGAGAGAGACCAGCTCCCCTACAGTAATCCCCTGGGCCCACAGTGACAGTGAGAGAGACCAGCTCCCCTACAGTAATCCCCTGGGCCCACAGTAACAGTGAGAGAGACCAGCTCACCTACAGTAATCCCCTGGGCCCACAGTAACAGTGAGAGAGACCAGCTCCCCTACAGTAAACCCCTGGGCCCACAGTGACAGTGAGAGAGACTAGCTCCCCTACAGTAATCCCCTGGGCCCACAGTAACAGTGAGAGAGACCAGCTCACCTACAGTAATCCCCTGGGCCCACAGTAACAGTGAGAGAGAGAGACCAGCTCACCTACAGTAATCCCCTCGACCCACAGTAACAGTGAGAGAGACCAGCTCCCCTACAGTAATCCCCTGGGCCCACAGTGACAGTGAGAGAGACTAGCTCCCCTACAGTAATCCCCTAGGCCCACAGTAACAGTGAGAGAGACCAGCTCACCTACAGTAATCCCCTGGGCCCACAGTAACAGTGAGAGAGAGAGACCAGCTCACCTACAGTAATCCCCTGGACCCACAGTAACAGTGAGAGAGACCAGCTCACCTACAGTAATCCCCTGGGCCCACAGTAACAGTGAGAGAGACCAGCTCACCTACAGTAATCCCCTGGGCCCACAGTGACAGTCAGAGAGACCAGCTCACCTCCAGTAATCCCCTGGGCCCACAGTAACAGTGTGAGAGACCAGCTCACCTACAGTAATCCCCTGGGCCCACAGTGACAGTGAGAGAGACTAGCTCCCCTACCGTAATCCCCTGGGCCCACAGTGACAGTGAGAGAGACCAGCTCACCTACAGTAATCCCCTAGGCCCACAGTAACAGTGAGAGAGTCCAGCTCACCTACAGTAATCCCGTGGACCCACATTAACAATGAGAGAGACGAGCTCACCTCCAGTAGTCCCCTGGGCCCACAGTAACAGTGAGATAGACCAGCTCACCTACAGTAATCCCCTGGGCCCACAGTAACAGTGAGAGAGACCAGCTCACCTACAGTAATCCCCTGGACCCACCGTAACAGTGAGAGAGACCAGCTCACCTACAGTAATCCCGTGGACCCACATTAACAATGAGAGAGACGAGCTCCCTACAGTAATCCCCTGGGCCCACAGTAACAGTGAGAGAGACCAGCTCACCTACAGTAATCACCTGGGCCCACAGTGACAGTCAGAGAGACCAGCTCACCTCCAGTAATCCCCTGGGCCCACAGTAACAGTGTGAGAGACCAGCTCACCTACAGTAGTCCCCTGGGCCCACAGTAACAATGAGAGAGACCAGCTCACCTACAGTAATCCCCTGGGCCCACAGTAACAGTGAGAGAGACCAGCTCCCCTACAGTAATCCCCTGGGCCCACAGTGACAGTGAGAGAGACCAGCTCACCTACAGTAATCCCCTGGGCCCACAGTGACAGTGAGAGAGACCAGCTCACCTACAGTAATCCCCTGGACCCACAGTAACAGTGAGAGAGACCAGCTCACCTACAGTAATCCCCTTGACCGACAGTAACAGTGAGAGACACCAGCTCACCTACAGTAATCCCCTGGACCCACAGTAACAGTGAGAGAGACCAGCTCACCTACAGTAATCCCCTGGACCCACAGTAACAGTGAGAGAGACTAGCTCCCCTACAGTAATCCCCTGGGCCCACACTAACAATGAGAGAGACGAGCTCCCCTACAGTAATCCCCTGGGCCCACAGTAACAGTGTGAGAGACCAGCTCACCTACAGTAATCGCCTTGGCCCACAGTAACAGTGAGAGAGACCAGCTCACATACAGTAATACTCTGGGCACACAGTAACAGTGAGAGAGACCAGCTCACCTACAGTAATCCCCTGGGCTCACAGTACCAGTGAGTGAGACCAGCTCACCTACAGTAATCCCCTGGACCCACAGTAACAGTGAGAGAGACCAGCTCACCTACAGTAATCCCCTGGACCCACAGTAACAGTGAGTGAGACCAGCTCACCTACAGTAATCCCCTGGACCCACAGTGACAGTGAGAGAGACCAGCTCACCTACAGTAATCCCCTGGGCCCACAGTAACAGTGAGAGAGAGAGAGAGAGACCAGCTCACCTACAGTAATCCCCTGGGCCCACAGTGACAGTGAGACAGACCAGCTCACCTACAGTAATCTCCTGGGCCCACAGTAACAGTGAGAGAGACCAGCTCACCTACAGTAATCCCCTGGGCCCACAGTAACAGTGGGAGAGACCAGCTCACCTACAGTAATCTCCTGGGCCCACAGTGACAGTGTGAGAGACCAGCTCACCTACAGTAATCCCCTGGGCACACAGTAACAGTGAGAGAGACCAGCTCACCTACAGTAATCTCCTGGGCCCACAGTAACAGTGAGAGAGAGACCAACTCACCTACAGTAATCCCCTGGGCCCACAGTAACAGTGAGAGAGACCAGCTCACCTACAGTAATCCCCTGGACCCACAGTAACAGTGAGAGAGACCAGCTCACCTACAGTAATCCCCTCGACCCACAGTGACAGTGAGAGAGACCAGCTCACCTACAGTAGTCCCCTGGGCCCACAGTAGCAGTGAGAGAGACCAGCTCACCTACAGTAATCCCCTGGGCCCACAGTAACAGTGAGAGAGACCAGCTCACCTACAGTAGTCCCCTGGGCCCACAATAACAGTGAGAGAGACCAGCTCACCTACAGTAATCCCCTGGGCCCACAGTAACAGTGAGAGAGACCAGCTCACCTACAGTAATCCCCTGGGCCCACAGTAACAGTGAGAGAGAGAGAGAGAGAGAGAGACCAGCTCACCTACAGTAATCCCCTGGGCCCACAGTAACAGTGAGAGAGACCAGCTCACCTACAGTAATCCCCTGGGCCCACAGGAACAGTGAGAGAGACCAGCTCACCTACAGTAATCCCCTGGGCCCACAGTAACAGTGAGAGAGAGAGAGAGAGAGACCAGCTCACCTACAGTAATCTCCTGGGCCCACAGTAACAGTGAGAGAGACCAGCTCACCTACAGTAATCCCCTGGGCCCACAGTAACAGTGAGAGAGAGAGAGAGAGACCAGCTCACCTACAGTAATCCCCTGGGCCCACAGTAACAGTGGGAGAGACCAGCTCACCTACAGTAATCTCCTGGGCCCACAGTGACAGTGTGAGAGACCAGCTCACCTACAGTAATCCCCTGGGCACACAGTAACAGTGAGAGAGACCAGCTCACCTACAGTAATCCCCTGGGCCCACAGTGACAGTGTGAGAGACCAGCTCACCTACAGTAATCCCCTGGGCCCACAGTAACAGTGTGAGAGACCAGCTCACCTACAGTAGTCCCCTGGGCGCACAGTAACAATGAGAGAGACCAGCTCACCTACAGTAATCCCCTGGGCCCACAGTAACAGTGAGAGAGACCAGCTCACCTACAGTAGTCCCCTGGGCCCACAGTAACAGTGAGAGAGACCAGCTCCCCTACAGTAATCCCCTGGGCCCACAGTGACAGTGAGAGAGACCAGCTCACCTACAGTAATCCCCTGGGCCCACAGTAACAGTGAGAGAGACCAGCTCACCTACAGTAATCCCCTGGACCCACAGTGACAGTGAGAGAGACCAGCTCACCTACAGTAATCCCCTGGGCCCACAGTAACAGTGAGAGAGAGAGAGAGAGAGAGAGACCAGCTCACCTACAGTAATCCCCTGGGCCCACAGTAACAGTGAGAGAGACCAGCTCACCTACAGTAATCCCCTGGGCCCACAGGAACAGTGAGAGAGACCAGCTCACCTACAGTAATCCCCTGGGCCCACAGTAACAGTGAGAGAGACCAGCTCACCTACAGTAATCCCCTGGGCCCACAGTGACAGTGAGAGAGACCAGCTCACCTACAGTAATCCCCTGGACCCACAGTAACAGTGAGAGAGACCAGCTCACCTACAGTAATCCCCTGGGCCCACAGTAACAGTGAGAGAGAGAGAGAGAGAGAGAGACCAGCTCACCTACAGTAATCCCCTGGGCCCACAGTAACAGTGAGAGAGACCAGCTCACCTACAGTAATCCCCTGGGCCCACAGGAACAGTGAGAGAGACCAGCTCACCTACAGTAATCCCCTGGGCCCACAGTAACAGTGAGAGAGAGAGAGAGAGAGACCAGCTCACCTACAGTAATCTCCTGGGCCCACAGTAACAGTGAGAGAGACCAGCTCACCTACAGTAATCCCCTGGGCCCACAGTAACAGTGAGAGAGAGAGAGAGAGACCAGCTCACCTACAGTAATCCCCTGGGCCCACAGTAACAGTGGGAGAGACCAGCTCACCTACAGTAATCTCCTGGGCCCACAGTGACAGTGTGAGAGACCAGCTCACCTACAGTAATCCCCTGGGCACACAGTAACAGTGAGAGAGACCAGCTCACCTACAGTAATCCCCTGGGCCCACAGTGACAGTGTGAGAGACCAGCTCACCTACAGTAATCCCCTGGGCCCACAGTAACAGTGTGAGAGACCAGCTCACCTACAGTAGTCCCCTGGGCGCACAGTAACAATGAGAGAGACCAGCTCACCTACAGTAATCCCCTGGGCCCACAGTAACAGTGAGAGAGACCAGCTCACCTACAGTAGTCCCCTGGGCCCACAGTAACAGTGAGAGAGACCAGCTCCCCTACAGTAATCCCCTGGGCCCACAGTGACAGTGAGAGAGACCAGCTCACCTACAGTAATCCCCTGGGCCCACAGTGACAGTGAGAGAGACCAGCTCACCTACAGTAATCCCCTGGACCCACAGTAACAGTGAGAGAGACCAGCTCACCTACAGTAATCCCCTTGACCGACAGTAACAGTGAGAGACACCAGCTCACCTACAGTAATCCCCTGGGCCCACAGTAACAGTGAGAGAGACCAGCTCACCTACAGTAATCGCCTTGGCCCACAGTAACAGTGAGAGAGACCAGCTCACATACAGTAATACTCTGGGCACACAGTAACAGTGAGAGAGACCAGCTCACCTACAGTAATCCCCTGGGCTCACAGTACCAGTGAGAGAGACCAGCTCACCTACAGTAATCCCCTGGACCCACAGTAACAGTGAGTGAGATCAGCTCACCTACAGTAATTCCCTGGACCCACAGTAACAGTGAGAGAGACCAGCTCACCTACAGTAATCCCCTCGACCCACAGTAACAGTGAGTGAGACCAGCTCACCTACAGTAATCCCCTGGACCCACAGTGACAGTGAGAGAGACCAGCTCACCTACAGTAATCCCCTGGGCTCACAGTAACAGTGAGAGAGAGAGAGAGAGAGAGAGAGACCAGCTCACCTTCAGTAATCCCCTGGGCCCACAGTGACAGTGAGAGAGACCAGCTCACCTACAGTAATCCCCTGGGCCCACAGTAACAGTGAGAGAGAGAGAGAGAGACCAGCTCACCTACAGTAATCCCCTGGGCCCACAGTGACAGTGAGAGAGACCAGCTCACCTACAGTAATCTCCTGGGCCCACAGTAACAGTGAGAGAGACCAGCTCACCTACAGTAATCCCCTGGGCCCACAGTAACAGTGAGAGAGAGAGAGAGAGACCAGCTCACCTACAGTAATCCCCTGGGCCCACAGTAACAGTGGGAGAGACCAGCTCACCTACAGTAATCTCCTGGGCCCACAGTGATAGTGTGAGAGACCAGCTCACCTACAGTAATCCCCTGGGCACACAGTAACAGTGAGAGAGACCAGCTCACCTACAGTAATCCCCTGGGCCCACAGTAACAGTGAGAGAGACCAGCTCACCTACAGTAATCCCCTCGACCCACAGTGACAGTGAGAGAGACCAGCTCACCTACAGTAATCCCCTGGGCCCACAGTAACAGTGAGAGAGACCAGCTCACCTACAATAGTCCCCTGGGCCCACAATAACAGTGAGAGAGACCAGCTCACCTACAGTAATCCCCTGGGCCCACAGTAACAGTGAGAGAGACCAGCTCACCTACAGTAATCCCCTGGGCACACAGTAACAGTGAGAGAGACCAGCTCACCTACAGTAATCCCCTGGGCCCACAGTAACAGTGAGAGAGAGAGAGAAAGAGACCAGCTCACCTACAGTAATCTCCTGGGCCCACAGTAACAGTGTGAGAGACCAGCTCACCTACAGTAATCTCCTGGGCCCACAGAGACAGTGTGAGAGACCAGCTCACCTACAGTAATCCCCTGGGCACACAGTAACAGTGAGAGAGACCAGCTCACCTATAGTAATCCCCTGGGCCCACAGCAACAGCGAGAGAGAAAGACCAGCTCACCTACAGTTATCCCCTGGGCCCACAGTAACACTGAGGGAGTCCAGCTCCACCTACAGTAATCTCCTGGGCCCACAGTAACAGTGTGAGAGACCAGCTCAACCTACAGTAATCCCGTGGGTCCACAGTAACAGTGAGAGAGACCAGCTCACCTACAGTAATCCCCTTCCCCCCTCAGTGATAGTGAGAGAGACCAGCTCAACCTACAGTAATCCCCTGGGCCCACAGTAACAGTGAGAGAGACCAGCTCACCTACAGTAATCCCTTTGGCCCACTGTAACAATGAGAGAGAGACCAGCTCACCTACAGTAATCCCCTGGGCCCACAGTGACAGTGAGAGAGACCAGCTCACCTACAGTAATCTCCTGGGCCCACAGTAACAGTGAGAGAGACCAGCTCACCTACAGTAATCCCCTGGGCCCACAGTAACAGTGAGAGAGAGAGAGAGAGACCAGCTCACCTACAGTAATCCCCTGGGCCCACAGTAACAGTGGGAGAGAGCAGCTCACCTACAGTAATCTCCTGGGCCCACAGTGACAGTGTGAGAGACCAGCTCACCTACAGTAATCCCCTGGGCACACAGTAACAGTGAGAGAGACCAGCTCACCTACAGTAATCTCCTGGGCCCACAGTAACAGTGAGAGAGAGACCAACTCACCTACAGTAATCCCCTGGGCCCACAGTAACAGTGAGAGAGACCAGCTCACCTACAGTAATCCCCTGGACCCACAGTAACAGTGAGAGAGACCAGCTCACCTACAGTAATCCCCTCGACCCACAGTGACAGTGAGAGAGACCAGCTCACCTACAGTAGTCCCCTGGGCCCACAGTAGCAGTGAGAGAGACCAGCTCACCTACAGTAATCCCCTGGGCCCACAGTAACAGTGAGAGAGACCAGCTCACCTACAGTAGTCCCCTGGGCCCACAATAACAGTGAGAGAGACCAGCTCACCTACAGTAATCCCCTGGGCCCACAGTAACAGTGAGAGAGACCAGCTCACCTACAGTAATCCCCTGGGCCCACAGTAACAGTGAGAGAGAGAGAGAGAGAGAGAGAGACCAGCTCACCTACAGTAATCCCCTGGGCCCACAGTAACAGTGAGAGAGACCAGCTCACCTACAGTAATCCCCTGGGCCCACAGTAACAGTGAGAGAGACCAGCTCACCTCCAGTAATCCCCTGGGCCCACAGTAACAGTGAGAGAGAGAGAGAGAGAGACCAGCTCACCTACAGTAATCTCCTGGGCCCACAGTAACAGTGTGAGAGACCAGCTCACCTACAGTAATCTCCTGGGCCCACAGAGACAGTGTGAGAGACCAGCTCACCTACAGTAATCCCCTGGGCACACAGTAACAGTGAGAGAGACCAGCTCACCTATAGTAATCCCCTGGGCCCACAGTAACAGTGAGAAAGACCAGCTCACCTACAGTAATCCCCTGGGCCCACAGCAACAGTGAGAGAGAGAGACCAGCTCACCTACAGTTATCCCCTGGGCCCACAGTAACACTGAGGGAGTCCAGCTCTACCTACAGTAATCTCCTGGGCCCACAGTAACAGTGTGAGAGACCAGCTCAACCTACAGTAATCCCGTGGGTCCACAGTAACAGTGAGAGAGACCAGCTCACCTACAGTAATCCCCTTCCCCCCTCAGTGATAGTGAGAGAGACCAGCTCAACCTACAGTAATCCCCTGGCCCACAGAAACAGTGAGAGAGACCAGCTCACCTACAGTAATCCCTTTGGCCCACTGTAACAGTGAGAGAGAGACCAGCTCACCTACAGTAATCTCCTGGGCCCACAGAGACAGTGTGAGAGACCAGCTCACTTACAGTAATCCCCTGGGCACACAGTAACAGTGAGAGAGACCAGCTCACCTACAGTAATCCCCTGGGCCCACGGTAACAGTGAGAGAGAGAGAGAGAGAGACCAGCTCACCTACAGTAATCTCCTGGGCCCACAGTAACAGTGTGAGAGACCAGCTCACCTACAGTAATCTCCTGGGCCCACAGAGACAGTGTGAGAGACCAGCTCACCTACAGTAATCCCCTGGGCACACAGTAACAGTGAGAGAGAAAGACCAGCTCACCTACAGTTATCCCCTGGGCCCACAGTAACACTGAGGGAGTCCAGCTCCACCTACAGTAATCTCCTGGGCCCACAGTAACAGTGTGAGAGACCAGGTCAACCTACAGTAATCCCGTGGGTCCACAGTAACAGTGAGAGAGACCAGCTCACCTACAGTAATCCCTTTGGCCCACTGTAACAGTGAGAGAGACCAGCTCACCTACAGTAATCCCATGGGTCCACAGTAACAGTGAGAGGGACCAGCTCACCTACAGTAATCCCCTTCCCCCCTCAGTGATAGTGAGAGAGACCAGCTCAACCTACAGTAATCCCCTGGGCCCACAGTAACAGTGAGAGAGACCAGCTCACCTACAGTAATCCCTTTGGCCCACTGTAACAGTGAGAGAGAGACCAGCTCACCTACAGTAATCCCCTGGGCCCACAGTGACAGTGAGAGAGACCAGCTCACCTACAGTAATCTCCTGGGCCCACAGTAACAGTGAGAGAGACCAGCTCACCTACAGTAATCCCCTGGGCCCACAGTAACAGTGAGAGAGAGAGAGAGAGACCAGCTCACCTACAGTAATCCCCTGGGCCCACAGTAACAGTGGGAGAGACCAGCTCACCTACAGTAATCTCCTGGGCCCACAGTGACAGTGTGAGAGACCAGCTCACCTACAGTAATCCCCTGGGCACACAGTAACAGTGAGAGAGACCAGCTCACCTACAGTAATCCCCTGGGCCCACAGTAACAGTGTGAGAGACCAGCTCACCTACAGTAGTCCCCTGGGCGCACAGTAACAATGAGAGAGACCAGCTCACCTACAGTAATCCCCTGGGCCCACAGTAACAGTGAGAGAGACCAGCTCACCTACAGTAGTCCCCTGGGCCCACAGTAACAGTGAGAGAGACCAGCTCCCCTACAGTAATCCCCTGGGCCCACAGTGACAGTGAGAGAGACCAGCTCACCTACAGTAATCCCCTGGGCCCACAGTGACAGTGAGAGAGACCAGCTCACCTACAGTAATCCCCTGGACCCACAGTAACAGTGAGAGAGACCAGCTCACCTACAGTAATCCCCTTGACCGACAGTAACAGTGAGAGACACCAGCTCACCTACAGTAATCCCCTGGGCCCACAGTAACAGTGAGAGAGACCAGCTCACCTACAGTAATCGCCTTGGCCCACAGTAACAGTGAGAGAGACCAGCTCACATACAGTAATACTCTGGGCACACAGTAACAGTGAGAGAGACCAGCTCATCTACAGTAATCCCCTGGGCTCACAGTACCAGTGAGAGAGACCAGCTCACCTACAGTAATCCCCTGGACCCACAGTAACAGTGAGTGAGACCAGCTCACCTACAGTAATTCCCTGGACCCACAGTAACAGTGAGAGAGACCAGCTCACCTACAGTAATCCCCTGGACCCACAGTAACAGTGAGTGAGACCAGCTCACCTACAGTAATCCCCTGGACCCACAGTGACAGTGAGAGAGACCAGCTCACCTACAGTAATCCCCTGGGCTCACAGTAACAGTGAGAGAGAGAGAGAGAGACCAGCTCACCTTCAGTAATCCCCTGGGCCCACAGTGACAGTGAGAGAGACCAGCTCACCTACAGTAATCCCCTGGGCCCACAGTAACAGTGAGAGAGAGAGAGAGAGACCAGCTCACCTACAGTAATCCCCTGGGCCCACAGTGACAGTGAGAGAGACCAGCTCACCTACAGTAATCTCCTGGGCCCACAGTAACAGTGAGAGAGACCAGCTCACCTACAGTAATCCCCTGGGCCCACAGTAACAGTGAGAGAGAGAGAGAGAGACCAGCTCACCTACAGTATTCCCCTGGGCCCACAGTAACAGTGGGAGAGACCAGCTCACCTACAGTAATCTCCTGGGCCCACAGTGATAGTGTGAGAGACCAGCTCACCTACAGTAATCCCCTGGGCACACAGTAACAGTGAGAGAGACCAGCTCACCTACAGTAATCTCCTGGGCCCACAGTAACAGTGAGAGAGAGACCAACTCACCTACAGTAATCCCCTGGGCCCACAGTAACAGTGAGAGAGACCAGCTCACCTACATTAATCCCCTGGACCCACAGTAACAGTGAGAGAGACCAGCTCACCTACAGTAATCCCCTCGACCCACAGTGACAGTGAGAGAGACCAGCTCACCTACAGTAGTCCCCTGGGCCCACAGTAGCAGTGAGAGAGGCCAGCTCACCTACAGTAATCCCCTGGGCCCACAGTAACAGTGAGAGAGACCAGCTCACCTACAGTAGTCCCCTGGGCCCACAATAACAGTGAGAGAGACCAGCTCACCTACAGTAATCCCCTGGGCCCACAGTAACAGTGAGAGAGACCAGCTCACCTACAGTAATCCCCTGGGCCCACAGTAACAGTGAGAGAGACCAGCTCACCTACAGTAATCCCCTGGGCCCACAGTAACAGTGAGAGAGAGAGAGAGAGAGACCAGCTCACCTACAGTAATCTCCTGGGCCCACAGTAACAGTGTGAGAGACCAGCTCACCTACAGTAATCTCCTGGGCCCACAGTAACACTGAGGGAGTCCAGCTCCACCTACCGTAATCTCCTGGGCCCACAGTAACAGTGTGAGAGACCAGCTCAACCTACAGTAATCCCGTGGGTCCACAGTAACAGTGAGAGAGACCAGCTCACCTACAGTAATCCCCTTCCCCCCTCAGTGATAGTGAGAGAGACCAGCTCAACCTACAGTAATCCCCTGGGCCCACAGTAACAGTGAGAGAGACCAGCTCACCTACAGTAATCACTTTGGCCCACTGTAACAGTGAGAGAGAGACCAGCTCACCTACAGTAATCCCCTGGGCCCACAGTAACAGTGAGAGAGACCAGCTGACCTACAGTAATCCCCTGGGCCCACAGTGACAGTCAGAGAGACCAGCTCACCTTCAGTAATCCCCTGGGCCCACAGTAACAGTGAGAGAGACCAGCTCACCTACAGTAATCTCCTGGGCCCACAGTAACAGTGAGAGAGACCAGCTCACCTACAGTAATCCCCTGGGCCCACAGTAACAGTGAGAGAGAGAGAGAGAGACCAGCTCACCTACAGTAATCCCCTGGGCCCACAGTAACAGTGGGAGAGAGCAGCTCACCTACAGTAATCCCCTGGGCCCACAGTAACAGTGAGAGAGAGAGAGAGAGAGACCAGCTCACCTACAGTAATCCCCTGGGCCCACAGTAACAGTGGGAGAGAGCAGCTCACCTACAGTAATCTCCTGGGCCCACAGTGACAGTGTGAGAGACCAGCTCACCTACAGTAATCCCCTGGGCACACAGTAACAGTGAGAGAGACCAGCTCACCTACAGTAATCTCCTGGGCCCACAGTAACAGTGAGAGAGAGACCAACTCACCTACAGTAATCCCCTGGGCCCACAGTAATAGTGAGAGAGACCAGCTCACCTACAGTAATCCCCTGGGCCCACGTAACAGTGAGAGAGAGAGAGAGAGAGAGAGACCAGCTCACTTACAGTAATCCCCTGGGCCCACAGTAACAGTGAGAGAGAGAGAGAGAGAGCAGCTCACCTACAGTAATCCCCTGGGCCCATAGTAACAGTGTGAGAGACCAGCTCACCTACAGTAATCCCCTGGACCCACAGTAACAGTGAGAGAGACCAGCTCACCTACAGTAATCCCCTGGGCTCACAGTAACAGTGAGAGAGAGAGAGAGAGAGAGAGAGACCAGCTCACCTACAGTAATCTCCTGGGCCCACAGTAACAGTGAGAGAGACCAGCTCACCTACAGTAATCCCCTGGGCCCACAGTAACAGTGAGAGAGAGAGAGAGAGACCAGCTCACCTACAGTAATCCCCTGGGCCCACAGTAACAGTGGGAGAGACCAGCTCACCTACAGTAATCTCCTGGGCCCACAGTGACAGTGTGAGAGACCAGCTCACCTACAGTAATCCCCTGGGCACACAGTAACAGTGAGAGAGACCAGCTCACCTACAGTAATCTCCTGGGCCCACAGTAACAGTGAGAGAGAGACCAACTCACCTACAGTAATCCCCTGGGCCCACAGTAACAGTGAGAGAGACCAGCTCACCTACAGTAATCCCCTGGACCCACAGTAACAGTGAGAGAGACCAGCTCACCTACAGTAATCCCCTCGACCCACAGTGACAGTGAGAGAGACCAGCTCACCTACAGTAGTCCCCTGGGCCCACAGTAGCAGTGAGAGAGACCAGCTCACCTACAGTAATCCCCTGGGCCCACAGTAACAGTGAGAGAGACCAGCTCACCTACAGTAGTCCCCTGGGCCCACAATAACAGTGAGAGAGACCAGCTCACCTACAGTAATCCCCTGGGCCCACAGTAACAGTGAGAGAGACCAGCTCACCTACAGTAATCCCCTGGGCCCACAGTAACAGTGAGAGAGAGAGAGAGAGAGAGAGACCAGCTCACCTACAGTAATCCCCTGGGCCCACAGTAACAGTGAGAGAGACCAGCTCACCTACAGTAATCCCTTTGGCCCACTGTAACAGTGAGAGAGACCAGCTCACCTACAGTAATCTCCTGGGCCCACAGAGACAGTGTGAGAGACCAGCTCACCTACAGTAATCCCCTGGGCACACAGTAACAGTGAGAGAGACCAGCTCACCTACAGTAATCCCCTGGGCCCACAGTAACAGTGAGAGAGAGAGAGAGAGAGACCAGCTCACCTACAGTAATCTCCTGGGCCCACAGTAACAGTGTGAGAGACCAGCTCACCTACAGTAATCTCCTGGGCCCACAGAGACAGTGTGAGAGACCAGCTCACCTACAGTAATCCCCTGGGCACACAGTAACAGTGAGAAAGACCAGCTCACCTACAGTAATCCCCTGGGCCCACAGCAACAGTGAGAGAGAAAGACCAGCTCACCTACAGTTATCCCCTGGGCCCACAGTAACACTGAGGGAGTCCAGCTCCACCTACAGTAATCTCCTGGGCCCACAGTAACAGTGTGAGAGACCAGCTCAACCTACAGTAATCCCGTGGGTCCACAGTAACAGTGAGAGAGACCAGCTCACCTACAGTAATCCCCTTCCCCCCTCAGTGATAGTGAGAGAGACCAGCTCAACCTACAGTAATCCCCTGGGCCCACAGTAACAGTGAGAGAGACCAGCTCACCTACAGTAATCCCTTTGGCCCACTGTAACAGTGAGAGAGAGACCAGCTCACCTACAGTAATCCCCTGGGCCCACAGTGACAGTGAGAGAGACCAGCTCACCTACAGTAATCTCCTGGGCCCACAGTAACAGTGAGAGAGACCAGCTCACCTACAGTAATCCCCTGGGCCCACAGTAACAGTGAGAGAGAGAGAGAGAGACCAGCTCACCTACAGTAATCCCCTGGGCCCACAGTAACAGTGGGAGAGACCAGCTCACCTACAGTAATCTCCTGGGCCCACAGTGACAGTGTGAGAGACCAGCTCACCTACAGTAATGCCCTGGGCACACAGTAACAGTGAGAGAGACCAGCTCACCTACAGTAATCCCCTGGGCCCACAGTAACAGTGTGAGAGACCAGCTCACCTACAGTAGTCCCCTGGGCGCACAGTAACAATGAGAGAGACCAGCTCACCTACAGTAATCCCCTGGGCCCACAGTAACAGTGAGAGAGACCAGCTCACCTACAGTAGTCCCCTGGGCCCACAGTAACAGTGAGAGAGACCAGCTCCCCTACAGTAATCCCCTGGGCCCACAGTGACAGTGAGAGAGACCAGCTCACCTACAGTAATCCCCTGGGCCCACAGTGACAGTGAGAGAGACCAGCTCACCTACAGTAATCCCCTGGACCCACAGTAACAGTGAGAGAGACCAGCTCACCTACAGTAATCCCCTTGACCGACAGTAACAGTGAGAGAGACCAGCTCACCTACAGTAATCCCCTGGGCCCACAGTAACAGTGAGAGAGACCAGCTCACCTACAGTAATCCCCTGGGCCCACAGTAACAGTGAGAGACACCAGCTCATCTACAGTAATCCCCTGGGCTCACAGTACCAGTGAGAGAGACCAGCTCACCTACAGTAATCCCCTGGACCCACAGTAACAGTGAGTGAGACCAGCTCACCTACAGTAATTCCCTGGACCCACAGTAACAGTGAGAGAGACCAGCTCACCTACAGTAATCCCCTGGACCCACAGTAACAGTGAGTGAGACCAGCTCACCTACAGTAATCCCCTGGACCCACAGTGACAGTGAGAGAGACCAGCTCACCTACAGTAATCCCCTGGGCTCACAGTAACAGTGAGAGAGAGAGAGAGAGACCAGCTCACCTTCAGTAATCCCCTGGGCCCACAAGTGACAGTGAGAGAGACCAGCTCACCTACAGTAATCCCCTGGGCCCACAGTAACAGTGAGAGAGAGAGAGAGAGACCAGCTCACCTACAGTAATCCCCTGGGCCCACAGTGACAGTGGGAGAGACCAGCTCACCTACATTAATCTCCTGGGCCCACAGTGATAGTGTGAGAGACCAGCTCACCTACAGTAATCCCCTGGGCACACAGTAACAGTGAGAGAGACCAGCTCACCTACAGTAATCTCCTGGGCCCACAGTAACAGTGAGAGAGAGACCAACTCACCTACAGTAATCCCCTGGGCCCACAGTAACAGTGAGAGAGACCAGCTCACCTACAGTAATCCCCTGGACCCACAGTAACAGTGAGAGAGACCAGCTCACCTACAGTAATCCCCTCGACCCACAGTGACAGTGAGAGAGACCAGCTCACCTACAGTAGTCCCCTGGGCCCACAGTAGCAGTGAGAGAGACCAGCTCACCTACAGTAATCCCCTGGGCCCACAGTAACAGTGAGAGAGACCAGCTCACCTACAGTAGTCCCCTGGGCCCACAATAACAGTGAGAGAGACCAGCTCACCTACAGTAATCCCCTGGGCCCACAGTAACAGTGAGAGAGACCAGCTCACCTACAGTAATCCCCTGGGCCCACAGTAACAGTGAGAGAGACCAGCTCACCTACAGTAATCCCCTGGGCCCACAGTAACAGTGAGAGAGAGAGAGAGAGAGACCAGCTCACCTACAGTAATCTCCTGGGCCCACAGTAACAGTGTGAGAGACCAGCTCACCTACAGTAATCTCCTGGGCCCACAGAGACAGTGTGAGAGACCAGCTCACCTACAGTAATCCCCTGGGCACACAGTAACAGTGAGAGAGACCAGCTCACCTATAGTAATCCCCTGGGCCCACAGCAACAGTGAGAGAGAAAGACCAGCTCACCTACAGTTATCCCCTGGGCCCACAGTAACACTGAGGGAGTCCAGCTCCACCTACAGTAATCTCCTGGGCCCACAGTAACAGTGTGAGAGACCAGCTCAACCTACAGTAATCCCGTGGGTCCACAGTAACAGTGAGAGAGACCAGCTCACCTACAGTAATCCCCTTCCCCCCTCAGTGATAGTGAGAGAGACCAGCTCAACCTACAGTAATCCCCTGGGCCCACAGTAACAGTGAGAGAGACCAGCTCACCTACAGTAATCCCTTTGGCCCACTGTAACAGTGAGAGAGAGACCAGCTCACCTACAGTAATCCCCTGGGCCCACAGTGACAGTGAGAGAGACCAGCTCACCTACAGTAATCTCCTGGGCCCACAGTAACAGTGAGAGAGACCAGCTCACCTACAGTAATCCCCTGGGCCCACAGTAACAGTGAGAGAGAGAGAGAGAGACCAGCTCACCTACAGTAATCCCCTGGGCCCACAGTAACAGTGGGAGAGAGCAGCTCACCTACAGTAATCTCCTGGGCCCACAGTGACAGTGTGAGAGACCAGCTCACCTACAGTAATCCCCTGGGCACACAGTAACAGTGAGAGAGACCAGCTCACCTACAGTAATCTCCTGGGCCCACAGTAACAGTGAGAGAGAGACCAACTCACCTACAGTAATCCCCTGGGCCCACAGTAACAGTGAGAGAGACCAGCTCACCTACAGTAATCCCCTGGACCCACAGTAACAGTGAGAGAGACCAGCTCACCTACAGTAATCCCCTCGACCCACAGTGACAGTGAGAGAGACCAACTCACCTACAGTAGTCCCCTGGGCCCACAGTAGCAGTGAGAGAGACCAGCTCACCTACAGTAATCCCCTGGGCCCACAGTAACAGTGAGAGAGACCAGCTCACCTACAGTAGTCCCCTGGGCCCACAATAACAGTGAGAGAGACCAGCTCACCTACAGTAATCCCCTGGGCCCACAGTAACAGTGAGAGAGACCAGCTCACCTACAGTAATCCCCTGGGCCCACAGTAACAGTGAGAGAGAGAGAGAGAGACCAGCTCACCTACAGTAATCCCCTGGGCCCACAGTAACAGTGAGAGAGACCAGCTCACCTACAGTAATCCCCTGGGCCCACAGTAACAGTGAGAGAGACCAGCTCACCTCCAGTAATCCCCTGGGCCCACAGTAACAGTGAGAGAGAGAGAGAGAGAGAGACCAGCTCACCTACAGTAATCTCCTGGGCCCACAGTAACAGTGGGAGAGACCAGCTCACGTACAGTAATCTCCTGGGCCCACAGAGACAGTGTGAGAGACCAGCTCACCTACAGTAATCCCCTGGGCACACAGTAACAGTGAGAGAGACCAGCTCACCTATAGTAATCCCCTGGGCCCACAGTAACAGTGAGAAAGACCAGCTCACCTACAGTAATCCCCTGGGCCCACAGCAACAGTGAGAGAGAGAGACCAGCTCACCTACAGTTATCCCCTGGGCCCACAGTAACACTGAGGGAGTCCAGCTCTACCTACAGTAATCTCCTGGGCCCACAGTAACAGTGTGAGAGACCAGCTCAACCTACAGTAATCCCGTGGGTCCACAGTAACAGTGAGAGAGACCAGCTCACCTACAGTAATCCCCTTCCCCCCTCAGTGATAGTGAGAGAGACCAGCTCAACCTACAGTAATCCCCTGGCCCACAGTAACAGTGAGAGAGACCAGCTCACCTACAGTAATCCCTTTGGCCCACTGTAACAGTGAGAGAGAGACCAGCTCACCTACAGTAATCCCCTGGGCCCACAGTAACAGTGTGAGAGACCAGCTCACCTACAGTAATCCCCTGGGCCCACAGTAACAGCGAGAGAGACCAGCTCACCTACAGTCATCCCCTGGGCCCACAGTAACAGTGAGAGAGACCAGCTCACCTACAGTAATCCCCTGGGCCCACAGTAATAGTGAGAGAGACCAGCTCACCTACAGTAATCCCCTGGGCCCACGTAACAGTGAGAGAGAGAGAGAGAGAGAGAGACCAGCTCACTTACAGTAATCCCCTGGGCCCACAGTAACAGTGAGAGAGAGAGAGAGAGAGCAGCTCACCTACAGTAATCCCCTGGGCCCATAGTAACAGTGTGAGAGACCAGCTCACCTACAGTAATCCCCTGGACCCACAGTAACAGTGAGAGAGACCAGCTCACCTACAGTAATCCCCTGGACCCAGAGTAACAGTGAGAGAGACCAGCTCACCTACAGTAATCCCCTGGACCCACAGTGACAGTGAGAGAAACCAGCTCACCTACAGTAGTCCCCTGGGCCCACAGTAACAGTGAGAGAGACCAGCTCACCTACAGTAATCCCCTGGGCCCACAGTAACAGTGAGAGATACCAGCTCACCTACAGTAATCCCCTGGGACCACAGTGACAGTGAGAGAGACCAGCTCACCTACAGTAATCCCCTGGGCCCACAGTAACAGTGAGAGAGACCAGCTCACCTACAGTAATCCCCTGGGCCCACAGTAACAGTGAGAGAGAGAGAGAGAGACCAGCTCACCTACAGTAATCCCCTGGACCCACAGTAACAGTGAGAGAGACCAGCTCACCTACAGTAATCCCCTGGGCCCACAGTGACAGTGAGAGAGACCAGCTCACCTACAGTAGTCCCCTGGGCCCACAGTAACAGTGAGAGAGACCAGCTCCCCTACAGTAATCCCCTGGGCCCACAGTGACAGTGAGAGAGACCAGCTCCCCTACAGTAATCCCCTGGGCCCACAGTAACAGTGAGAGAGAGAGAGAGAGACCAGCTCACCTTCAGTAATCCCCTGGGCCCACAGTAACAGTGAGAAAGACCAGCTCACCTACAGTAATCCCCTGGGGCCACAGCAACAGTGAGAGAGAGAGACCAGCTCACCTACAGTTATCCCCTGGGCCCACAGTAACACTGAGGGAGTCCAGCTCTACCTACAGTAATCTCCTGGGCCCACAGTAACAGTGTGAGAGACCAGCTCAACCTACAGTAATCCCGTGGGTCCACAGTAACAGTGAGAGAGACCAGCTCACCTACAGTAATCTCCTGGGCCCACAGAGACAGTGTGAGAGACCAGCTCACCTACAGTAATCCCCTGGGCACACAGTAACAGTGAGAAAGACCAGCTCACCTACAGTAATCCCCTGGGCCCACAGCAACAGTGAGAGAGAAAGACCAGCTCACCTACAGTTATCCCCTGGGCCCACAGTAACACTGAGGGAGTCCAGCTCCACCTACAGTAATCTCCTGGGCCCACAGTAACAGTGTGAGAGACCAGCTCAACCTACAGTAATCCCGTGGGTCCACAGTAACAGTGAGAGAGACCAGCTCACCTACAGTAATCCCCTTCCCCCCTCAGTGATAGTGAGAGAGACCAGCTCAACCTACAGTAATCCCCTGGGCCCACAGTAACAGTGAGAGAGATCAGCTCACCTACAGTAATCCCTTTGGCCCACTGTAACAGTGAGAGAGAGACCAGCTCACCTACAGTAATCCCCTGGGCCCACAGTGACAGTGAGAGAGACCAGCTCACCTACAGTAATCTCCTGGGCCCACAGTAACAGTGAGAGAGACCAGCTCACCTACAGTAATCCCCTGGGCCCACAGTAACAGTGAGAGAGAGAGAGAGAGACCAGCTCACCTACAGTAATCCCCTGGGCCCACAGTAACAGTGGGAGAGACCAGCTCACCTACAGTAATCTCCTGGGCCCACAGTGACAGTGTGAGAGACCAGCTCACCTACAGTAATCCCCTGGGCACACAGTAACAGTGAGAGAGACCAGCTCACCTACAGTAATCCCCTGGGCCCACAGTAACAGTGTGAGAGACCAGCTCACCTACAGTAGTCCCCTGGGCGCACAGTAACAATGAGAGAGACCAGCTCACCTACAGTAATCCCCTGGGCCCACAGTAACAGTGAGAGAGACCAGCTCACCTACAGTAGTCCCCTGGGCCCACAGTAACAGTGAGAGAGACCAGCTCCCCTACAGTAATCCCCTGGGCCCACAGTGACAGTGAGAGAGACCAGCTCACCTACAGTAATCCCCTGGGCCCACAGTGACAGTGAGAGAGACCAGCTCACCTACAGTAATCCCCTGGACCCACAGTAACAGTGAGAGAGACCAGCTCACCTACAGTAATCCCCTTGACCGACAGTAACAGTGAGAGAGACCAGCTCACCTACAGTAATCCCCTGGGCCCACAGTAACAGTGAGAGAGACCAGCTCACCTACAGTAATCCCCTGGGCCCACAGTAACAGTGAGAGAGACCAGCTCATCTACAGTAATCCCCTGGGCTCACAGTACCAGTGAGAGAGACCAGCTCACCTACAGTAATCCCCTGGACCCACAGTAACAGTGAGTGAGACCAGCTCACCTACAGTAATTCCCTGGACCCACAGTAACAGTGAGAGAGACCAGCTCACCTACAGTAATCCCCTGGACCCACAGTAACAGTGAGTGAGACCAGCTCACCTACAGTAATCCCCTGGACCCACAGTGACAGTGAGAGAGACCAGCTCACCTACAGTAATCCCCTGGGCTCACAGTAACAGTGAGAGAGAGAGAGAGAGACCAGCTCACCTTCAGTAATCCCCTGGGCCCACAAGTGACAGTGAGAGAGACCAGCTCACCTACAGTAATCCCCTGGGCCCACAGTAACAGTGAGAGAGAGAGAGAGAGACCAGCTCACCTACAGTAATCCCCTGGGCCCACAGTGACAGTGAGAGAGACCAGCTCACCTACAGTAATCTCCTGGGCCCACAGTAACAGTGAGAGAGACCAGCTCACCTACAGTAATCCCCTGGGCCCACAGTAACAGTGAGAGAGAGAGAGAGAGACCAGCTCACCTACAGTATTCCCCTGGGCCCACAGTAACAGTGGGAGAGACCAGCTCACCTACATTAATCTCCTGGGCCCACAGTGATAGTGTGAGAGACCAGCTCACCTACAGTAATCCCCTGGGCACACAGTAACAGTGAGAGAGACCAGCTCACCTACAGTAATCTCCTGGGCCCACAGTAACAGTGAGAGAGAGACCAACTCACCTACAGTAATCCCCTGGGCCCACAGTAACAGTGAGAGAGACCAGCTCACCTACAGTAATCCCCTGGACCCACAGTAACAGTGAGAGAGACCAGCTCACCTACAGTAATCCCCTCGACCCACAGTGACAGTGAGAGAGACCAGCTCACCTACAGTAGTCCCCTGGGCCCACAGTAGCAGTGAGAGAGACCAGCTCACCTACAGTAATCCCCTGGGCCCACAGTAACAGTGAGAGAGACCAGCTCACCTACAGTAGTCCCCTGGGCCCACAATAACAGTGAGAGAGACCAGCTCACCTACAGTAATCCCCTGGGCCCACAGTAACAGTGAGAGAGACCAGCTCACCTACAGTAATCCCCTGGGCCCACAGTAACAGTGAGAGAGACCAGCTCACCTACAGTAATCCCCTGGGCCCACAGTAACAGTGAGAGAGAGAGAGAGAGAGACCAGCTCACCTACAGTAATCTCCTGGGCCCACAGTAACAGTGTGAGAGACCAGCTCACCTACAGTAATCTCCTGGGCCCACAGAGACAGTGTGAGAGACCAGCTCACCTACAGTAATCCCCTGGGCACACAGTAACAGTGAGAGAGACCAGCTCACCTATAGTAATCCCCTGGGCCCACAGCAACAGTGAGAGAGAAAGACCAGCTCACCTACAGTTATCCCCTGGGCCCACAGTAACACTGAGGGAGTCCAGCTCCACCTACAGTAATCTCCTGGGCCCACAGTAACAGTGTGAGAGACCAGCTCAACCTACAGTAATCCCGTGGGTCCACAGTAACAGTGAGAGAGACCAGCTCACCTACAGTAATCCCCTTCCCCCCTCAGTGATAGTGAGAGAGACCAGCTCAACCTACAGTAATCCCCTGGGCCCACAGTAACAGTGAGAGAGACCAGCTCACCTACAGTAATCCCTTTGGCCCACTGTAACAGTGAGAGAGAGACCAGCTCACCTACAGTAATCCCCTGGGCCCACAGTGACAGTGAGAGAGACCAGCTCACCTACAGTAATCTCCTGGGCCCACAGTAACAGTGAGAGAGACCAGCTCACCTACAGTAATCCCCTGGGCCCACAGTAACAGTGAGAGAGAGAGAGAGAGACCAGCTCACCTACAGTAATCCCCTGGGCCCACAGTAACAGTGGGAGAGAGCAGCTCACCTACAGTAATCTCCTGGGCCCACAGTGACAGTGTGAGAGACCAGCTCACCTACAGTAATCCCCTGGGCACACAGTAACAGTGAGAGAGACCAGCTCACCTACAGTAATCTCCTGGGCCCACAGTAACAGTGAGAGAGAGACCAACTCACCTACAGTAATCCCCTGGGCCCACAGTAACAGTGAGAGAGACCAGCTCACCTACAGTAATCCCCTGGACCCACAGTAACAGTGAGAGAGACCAGCTCACCTACAGTAATCCCCTCGACCCACAGTGACAGTGAGAGAGACCAGCTCACCTACAGTAGTCCCCTGGGCCCACAGTAGCAGTGAGAGAGACCAGCTCACCTACAGTAATCCCCTGGGCCCACAGTAACAGTGAGAGAGACCAGCTCACCTACAGTAGTCCCCTGGGCCCACAATAACAGTGAGAGAGACCAGCTCACCTACAGTAATCCCCTGGGCCCACAGTAACAGTGAGAGAGACCAGCTCACCTACAGTAATCCCCTGGGCCCACAGTAACAGTGAGAGAGAGAGAGAGAGAGAGAGAGACCAGCTCACCTACAGTAATCCCCTGGGCCCACAGTAACAGTGAGAGAGACCAGCTCACCTACAGTAATCCCCTGGGCCCACAGTAACAGTGAGAGAGACCAGCTCACCTCCAGTAATCCCCTGGGCCCACAGTAACAGTGAGAGAGAGAGAGAGAGAGAGACCAGCTCACCTACAGTAATCTCCTGGGCCCACAGTAACAGTGTGAGAGACCAGCTCACCTACAGTAATCTCCTGGGCCCACAGAGACAGTGTGAGAGACCAGCTCACCTACAGTAATCCCCTGGGCACACAGTAACAGTGAGAGAGACCAGCTCACCTATAGTAATCCCCTGGGCCCACAGTAACAGTGAGAAAGACCAGCTCACCTACAGTAATCCCCTGGGCCCACAGCAACAGTGAGAGAGAGAGACCAGCTCACCTACAGTTATCCCCTGGGCCCACAGTAACACTGAGGGAGTCCAGCTCTACCTACAGTAATCTCCTGGGCCCACAGTAACAGTGTGAGAGACCAGCTCAACCTACAGTAATCCCGTGGGTCCACAGTAACAGTGAGAGAGACCAGCTCACCTACAGTAATCCCCTTCCCCCCTCAGTGATAGTGAGAGAGACCAGCTCAGCCTACAGTAATCCCCTGGCCCACAGTAACAGTGAGAGAGACCAGCTCACCTACAGTAATCCCTTTGGCCCACTGTAACAGTGAGAGAGAGACCAGCTCACCTACAGTAATCCCCTGGGCCCACAGTAACAGTGTGAGAGACCAGCTCACCTACAGTAATCCCCTGGGCCCACAGTAACAGCGAGAGAGACCAGCTCACCTACAGTCATCCCCTGGGCCCACAGTAACAGTGAGAGAGACCAGCTCACCTACAGTAATCCCCTGGGCCCACAGTAATAGTGAGAGAGACCAGCTCACCTACAGTAATCCCCTGGGCCCACGTAACAGTGAGAGAGAGAGAGAGAGAGAGAGAGACCAGCTCACTTACAGTAATCCCCTGGGCCCACAGTAACAGTGAGAGAGAGAGAGAGAGAGCAGCTCACCTACAGTAATCCCCTGGGCCCATAGTAACAGTGTGAGAGACCAGCTCACCTACAGTAATCCCCTGGACCCACAGTAACAGTGAGAGAGACCAGCTCACCTACAGTAATCCCCTGGACCCAGAGTAACAGTGAGAGAGACCAGCTCACCTACAGTAATCCCCTGGACCCACAGTGACAGTGAGAGAAACCAGCTCACCTACAGTAGTCCCCTGGGCCCACAGTAACAGTGAGAGAGACCAGCTCACCTACAGTAATCCCCTGGGCCCACAGTAACAGTGAGAGATACCAGCTCACCTACAGTAATCCCCTGGGCCCACAGTGACAGTGAGAGAGACCAGCTCACCTACAGTAATCCCCTGGGCCCACAGTAACAGTGAGAGAGACCAGCTCACCTACAGTAATCCCCTGGGCCCACAGTAACAGTGAGAGAGAGAGAGAGAGACCAGCTCACCTACAGTAATCCCCTGGACCCACAGTAACAGTGAGAGAGACCAGCTCACCTACAGTAATCCCCTGGGCCCACAGTGACAGTGAGAGAGACCAGCTCACCTACAGTAGTCCCCTGGGCCCACAGTAACAGTGAGAGAGACCAGCTCCCCTACAGTAATCCCCTGGGCCCACAGTGACAGTGAGAGAGACCAGCTCCCCTACAGTAATCCCCTGGGCCCACAGTAACAGTGAGAGAGAGAGAGAGAGACCAGCTCACCTTCAGTAATCCCCTGGGCCCACAGTAACAGTGAGAAAGACCAGCTCACCTACAGTAATCCCCTGGGGCCACAGCAACAGTGAGAGAGAGAGACCAGCTCACCTACAGTTATCCCCTGGGCCCACAGTAACACTGAGGGAGTCCAGCTCTACCTACAGTAATCTCCTGGGCCCACAGTAACAGTGTGAGAGACCAGCTCAACCTACAGTAATCCCGTGGGTCCACAGTAACAGTGAGAGAGACCAGCTCACCTACAGTAATCCCCTTCCCCCCTCAGTGATAGTGAGAGAGACCAGCTCAACCTACAGTAATCCCCTGGCCCACAGTAACAGTGAGAGAGACCAGCTCACCTACAGTAATCCCTTTGGCCCACTGTAACAGTGAGAGAGAGACCAGCTCACCTACAGTAATCCCCTGGGCCCACAGTAACAGTGAGAGAGACCAGCTCACCTACAGTAATCCCCTGGGCCCACAGTAACAGCGAGAGAGACCAGCTCACCTACAGTCATCCCCTGGGCCCACAGTAACAGTGAGAGAGACCAGCTCACCTACAGTAATCCCCTGGGCCCACAGTAATAGTGAGAGAGACCAGCTCACCTACAGTAATCCCCTGGGCCCACGTAACAGTGAGAGAGAGAGAGAGAGACCAGCTCACTTACAGTAATCCCCTGGGCCCACAGTAACAGTGAGAGAGAGAGAGAGAGAGCAGCTCACCTACAGTAATCCCCTGGGCCCATAGTAACAGTGTGAGAGACCAGCTCACCTACAGTAATCCCCTGGACCCACAGTAACAGTGAGAGAGACCAGCTCACCTACAGTAATCCCCTGGACCCACAGTGACAGTGAGAGAAACCAGCTCACCTACAGTAGTCCCCTGGGCCCACAGTAACAGTGAGAGAGACCAGCTCACCTACAGTAATCCCCTGGGCCCACAGTAACAGTGAGAGATACCAGCTCACCTACAGTAATCCCCTGGGCCCACAGTGACAGTGAGATAGACCAGCTCACCTACAGTAATCCCCTGGGCCCACAGTAACAGTGAGAGAGACCAGCTCACCTACAGTAATCCCCTGGACCCACCGTAACAGTGAGAGAGACCAGCTCACCTACAGTAATCCCGTGGACCCACATTAACAATGAGAGAGACGAGCTCCCTACAGTAATCCCCTGGGCCCACAGTAACAGTGAGAGAGACCAGCTCACCTACAGTAATCACCTGGGCCCACAGTGACAGTCAGAGAGACCAGCTCACCTCCAGTAATCACCTGGGCCCACAGTAACAGTGTGAGAGACCAGCTCACCTACAGTAGTCCCCTGGGCCCACAGTAACAATGAGAGAGACCAGCTCACCTACAGTAATCCCCTGGGCCCACAGTAACAGTGAGAGAGACCAGCTCTCCTGCAGTAGTCCCCTGGGCCCACAGTAACAGTGAGAGAGACCAGCTCCCCTACAGTAATCCCCTGGGCCCACAGTGACAGTGAGAGAGACCAGCTCACCTACAGTAATCCCCTGGGCCCACAGTGACAGTGAGAGAGACCAGCTCACCTACAGTAATCCCCTGGACCCACAGTAACAGTGAGAGAGACCAGCTCACCTACAGTAATCCCCTTGACCGACAGTAACAGTGAGAGACACCAGCTCACCTACAGTAATCCCCTGGACCCACACTAACAATGAGAGAGACGAGCTCCCCTACAGTAATCCCCTGGGCCCACAGTAACAGTGTGAGAGACCAGCTCACCTACAGTAATCGCCTTGGCCCACAGTAACAGTGAGAGAGACCAGCTCACATACAGTAATACTCTGGGCACACAGTAACAGTGAGAGAGACCAGCTCACCTACAGTAATCCCCTGGGCTCACAGTACCAGTGAGAGAGACCAGCTCACCTACAGTAATCCCCTGGACCCACAGTAACAGTGTGTGAGACCAGCTCACCTACAGTAATCCCCTGGACCCACAGTAACAGTGAGAGAGACCAGCTCACCTATAGTAATCCCCTGGACCCACAGTAACAGTGAGTGAGACCAGCTCACCTACAGTAATCCCCTGGACCCACAGTGACAGTGAGAGAGACCAGCTCACCTACAGTAATCCCCTGGGCTCACAGTAACAGTGAGAGAGAGAGAGAGAGAGAGAGAGACCAGCTCACCTACAGTAATCCCCTGGGCCCACAGTGACAGTGAGAGAGACCAGCTCACCTACAGTAATCCCCTGGGCCCACAGTAACAGTGAGAGAGAGAGAGAGAGACCAGCTCACCTACAGTAATCCCCTGGGCCCACAGTGACAGTGAGACAGACCAGCTCACCTACAGTAATCTCCTGGGCCCACAGTAACAGTGAGAGAGACCAGCTCACCTACAGTAATCCCCTGGGCCCACAGTAACAGTGGGAGAGACCAGCTCACCTACAGTAATCTCCTGGGCCCACAGTGACAGTGTGAGAGACCAGCTCACCTACAGTAATCCCCTGGGCACACAGTAACAGTGAGAGAGACCAGCTCACCTACAGTAATCTCCTGGGCCCACAGTAACAGTGAGAGAGAGACCAACTCACCTACAGTAATCCCCTGGGCCCACAGTAACAGTGAGAGAGACCAGCTCACCTACAGTAATCCCCTGGACCCACAGTAACAGTGAGAGAGACCAGCTCACCTACAGTAATCCCCTCGACCCACAGTGACAGTGAGAGAGACCAGCTCACCTACAGTAGTCCCCTGGGCCCACAGAAGCAGTGAGAGAGACCAGCTCACCTACAGTAATCCCCTGGGCCCACAGTAACAGTGAGAGAGACCAGCTCACCTACAGTAGTCCCCTGGGCCCACAATAACAGTGAGAGAGACCAGCTCACCTACAGTAATCCCCTGGGCCCACAGTAACAGTGAGAGAGACCAGCTCACCTACAGTAATCCCCTGGGCCCACAGTAACAGTGAGAGAGAGAGAGAGAGAGAGAGACCAGCTCACCTACAGTAATCCCCTGGGCCCACAGTAACAGTGAGAGAGACCAGCTCACCTACAGTAATCCCCTCGGCCCACAGTAACAGTGAGAGAGACCAGCTCACCTACAGTAATCCCCTGGGCCCACAGTAACAGTGAGAGAGAGAGAGAGAGAGACCAGCTCACCTACAGTAATCTCCTGGGCCCACAGTAACAGTGTGAGAGACCAGCTCACCTACAGTAATCTCCTGGGCCCACAGAGACAGTGTGAGAGACCAGCTCACCTACAGTAATCCCCTGGGCACACAGTAACAGTGAGAAAGACCAGCTCACCTACAGTAATCCCCTGGGCCCACAGCAACAGTGAGAGAGAAAGACCAGCTCACCTACAGTTATCCCCTGGGCCCACAGTAACACTGAGGGAGTCCAGCTCCACCTACAGTAATCTCCTGGGCCCACAGTAACAGTGTGAGAGACCAGCTCAACCTACAGTAATCCCGTGGGTCCACAGTAACAGTGAGAGAGACCAGCTCACCTACAGTAATCCCCTTCCCCCCTCAGTGATAGTGAGAGAGACCAGCTCAACCTACAGTAATCCCCTGGGCCCACAGTAACAGTGAGAGAGACCAGCTCACCTACAGTAATCCCTTTGGCCCACTGTAACAGTGAGAGAGAGACCAGCTCACCTACAGTAATCCCCTGGGCCCACAGTGACAGTGAGAGAGACCAGCTCACCTACAGTAATCTCCTGGGCCCACAGTAACAGTGAGAGAGACCAGCTCACCTACAGTAATCCCCTGGGCCCACAGTAACAGTGAGAGAGAGAGAGAGAGACCAGCTCACCTACAGTAATCCCCTGGGCCCACAGTAACAGTGGGAGAGACCAGCTCACCTACAGTAATCTCCTGGGCCCACAGTAACAGTGAGAGAGAGACCAACTCACCTACAGTAATCCCCTGGGCCCACAGTAACAGTGAGAGAGACCAGCTCACCTACAGTAATCCCCTGGGCCCACAGTAATAGTGAGAGAGACCAGCTCACCTACAGTAATCCCCTGGGCCCACGTAACAGTGAGAGAGAGAGAGAGAGAGAGAGACCAGCTCACTTACAGTAATCCCCTGGGCCCACAGTAACAGTGAGAGAGAGAGAGAGAGAGCAGCTCACCTACAGTAATCCCCTGGGCCCATAGTAACAGTGTGAGAGACCAGCTCACCTACAGTAATCCCCTGGACCCACAGTAACAGTGAGAGAGACCAGCTCACCTACAGTAATCCCCTGGGCTCACAGTAACAGTGAGAGAGAGAGAGAGAGAGAGAGAGACCAGCTCACCTACAGTAATCTCCTGGGCCCACAGTAACAGTGAGAGAGACCAGCTCACCTACAGTAATCCCCTGGGCCCACAGTAACAGTGAGAGAGAGAGAGAGAGACCAGCTCACCTACAGTAATCCCCTGGGCCCACAGTAACAGTGGGAGAGACCAGCTCACCTACAGTAATCTCCTGGGCCCACAGTGACAGTGTGAGAGACCAGCTCACCTACAGTAATCCCCTGGGCACACAGTAACAGTGAGAGAGACCAGCTCACCTACAGTAATCTCCTGGGCCCACAGTAACAGTGAGAGAGAGACCAACTCACCTACAGTAATCCCCTGGGCCCACAGTAACAGTGAGAGAGACCAGCTCACCTACAGTAATCCCCTGGACCCACAGTAACAGTGAGAGAGACCAGCTCACCTACAGTAATCCCCTCGACCCACAGTGACAGTGAGAGAGACCAGCTCACCTACAGTAGTCCCCTGGGCCCACAGTAGCAGTGAGAGAGACCAGCTCACCTACAGTAATCCCCTGGGCCCACAGTAACAGTGAGAGAGACCAGCTCACCTACAGTAGTCCCCTGGGCCCACAATAACAGTGAGAGAGACCAGCTCACCTACAGTAATCCCCTGGGCCCACAGTAACAGTGAGAGAGACCAGCTCACCTACAGTAATCCCCTGGGCCCACAGTAACAGTGAGAGAGAGAGAGAGAGAGAGAGACCAGCTCACCTACAGTAATCCCCTGGGCCCACAGTAACAGTGAGAGAGACCAGCTCACCTACAGTAATCCCCTGGGCCCACAGTAACAGTGAGAGAGACCAGCTCACCTACAGTAATCTCCTGGGCCCACAGAGACAGTGTGAGAGACCAGCTCACCTACAGTAATCCCCTGGGCACACAGTAACAGTGAGAGAGACCAGCTCACCTACAGTAATCCCCTGGGCCCACAGTAACAGTGAGAGAGAGAGAGAGAGAGACCAGCTCACCTACAGTAATCTCCTGGGCCCACAGTAACAGTGTGAGAGACCAGCTCACCTACAGTAATCTCCTGGGCCCACAGAGACAGTGTGAGAGACCAGCTCACCTACAGTAATCCCCTGGGCACACAGTAACAGTGAGAAAGACCAGCTCACCTACAGTAATCCCCTGGGCCCACAGCAACAGTGAGAGAGAAAGACCAGCTCACCTACAGTTATCCCCTGGGCCCACAGTAACACTGAGGGAGTCCAGCTCCACCTACAGTAATCTCCTGGGCCCACAGTAACAGTGTGAGAGACCAGCTCAACCTACAGTAATCCCGTGGGTCCACAGTAACAGTGAGAGAGACCAGCTCACCTACAGTAATCCCCTTCCCCCCTCAGTGATAGTGAGAGAGACCAGCTCAACCTACAGTAATCCCCTGGGCCCACAGTAACAGTGAGAGAGACCAGCTCACCTACAGTAATCCCTTTGGCCCACTGTAACAGTGAGAGAGAGACCAGCTCACCTACAGTAATCCCCTGGGCCCACAGTGACAGTGAGAGAGACCAGCTCACCTACAGTAATCTCCTGGGCCCACAGTAACAGTGAGAGAGACCAGCTCACCTACAGTAATCCCCTGGGCCCACAGTAACAGTGAGAGAGAGAGAGAGAGACCAGCTCACCTACAGTAATCCCCTGGGCCCACAGTAACAGTGGGAGAGACCAGCTCACCTACAGTAATCTCCTGGGCCCACAGTGACAGTGTGAGAGACCAGCTCACCTACAGTAATCCCCTGGGCACACAGTAACAGTGAGAGAGACCAGCTCACCTACAGTAAATCCCTTGGGCCCACAGTAACAGTGTGAGAGACCAGCTCACCTACAGTAGTCCCCTGGGCGCACAGTAACAATGAGAGAGACCAGCTCACCTACAGTAATCCCCTGGGCCCACAGTAACAGTGAGAGAGACCAGCTCACCTACAGTAGTCCCCTGGGCCCACAGTAACAGTGAGAGAGACCAGCTCCCCTACAGTAATCCCCTGGGCCCACAGTGACAGTGAGAGAGACCAGCTCACCTACAGTAATCCCCTGGGCCCACAGTGACAGTGAGAGAGACCAGCTCACCTACAGTAATCCCCTGGACCCACAGTAACAGTGAGAGAGACCAGCTCACCTACATTAATCCCCTTGACCGACAGTAACAGTGAGAGAGACCAGCTCACCTACAGTAATCCCCTGGGCCCACAGTAACAGTGAGAGAGACCAGCTCACCTACAGTAATCCCCTGGGCCCACAGTAACAGTGAGAGACACCAGCTCATCTACAGTAATCCCCTGGGCTCACAGTACCAGTGAGAGAGACCAGCTCACCTACAGTAATCCCCTGGACCCACAGTAACAGTGAGTGAGACCAGCTCACCTACAGTAATTCCCTGGACCCACAGTAACAGTGAGAGAGACCAGCTCACCTACAGTAATCCCCTGGACCCACAGTAACAGTGAGTGAGACCAGCTCACCTACAGTAATCCCCTGGACCCACAGTGACAGTGAGAGAGACCAGCTCACCTACAGTAATCCCCTGGGCTCACAGTAACAGTGAGAGAGAGAGAGAGAGACCAGCTCACCTTCAGTAATCCCCTGGGCCCACAAGTGACAGTGAGAGAGACCAGCTCACCTACAGTAATCCCCTGGGCCCACAGTAACAGTGAGAGAGAGAGAGAGAGACCAGCTCACCTACAGTAATCCCCTGGGCCCACAGTGACAGTGAGAGAGACCAGCTCACCTACAGTAATCTCCTGGGCCCACAGTAACAGTGAGAGAGACCAGCTCACCTACAGTAATCCCCTGAGCCCACAGTAACAGTGAGAGAGAGAGAGAGAGACCAGCTCACCTACAGTATTCCCCTGGGCCCACAGTAACAGTGGGAGAGACCAGCTCACCTACATTAATCTTCTGGGCCCACAGTGATAGTGTGAGAGACCAGCTCACCTACAGTAATCCCCTGGGCACACAGTAACAGTGAGAGAGACCAGCTCACCTACAGTAATCTCCTGGGCCCACAGTAACAGTGAGAGAGAGACCAACTCACCTACAGTAATCCCCTGGGCCCACAGTAACAGTGAGAGAGACCAGCTCACCTACAGTAATCCCCTGGACCCACAGTAACAGTGAGAGAGACCAGCTCACCTACAGTAATCCCCTCGACCCACAGTGACAGTGAGAGAGACCAGCTCACCTACAGTAGTCCCCTGGGCCCACAGTAGCAGTGAGAGAGACCAGCTCACCTACAGTAATCCCCTGGGCCCACAGTAACAGTGAGAGAGACCAGCTCACCTACAGTAGTCCCCTGGGCCCACAATAACAGTGAGAGAGACCAGCTCACCTACAGTAATCCCCTGGGCCCACAGTAACAGTGAGAGAGACCAGCTCACCTACAGTAATCCCCTGGGCCCACAGTAACAGTGAGAGAGACCAGCTCACCTACAGTAATCCCCTGGGCCCACAGTAACAGTGAGAGAGAGAGAGAGAGAGACCAGCTCACCTACAGTAATCTCCTGGGCCCACAGTAACAGTGTGAGAGACCAGCTCACCTACAGTAATCTCCTGGGCCCACAGAGACAGTGTGAGAGCCCAGCTCACCTACAGTAATCCCCTGGGCACACAGTAACAGTGAGAGAGACCAGCTCACCTATAGTAATCCCCTGGGCCCACAGCAACAGTGAGAGAGAAAGACCAGCTCACCTACAGTTATCCCCTGGGCCCACAGTAACACTGAGGGAGTCCAGCTCCACCTACAGTAATCTCCTGGGCCCACAGTAACAGTGTGAGAGACCAGCTCAACCTACAGTAATCCCGTGGGTCCACAGTAACAGTGAGAGAGACCAGCTCACCTACAGTAATCCCCTTCCCCCCTCAGTGATAGTGAGAGAGACCAGCTCAACCTACAGTAATCCCCTGGGCCCACAGTAACAGTGAGAGAGACCAGCTCACCTACAGTAATCCCTTTGGCCCACTGTAACAGTGAGAGAGAGACCAGCTCACCTACAGTAATCCCCTGGGCCCACAGTGACAGTGAGAGAGACCAGCTCACCTACAGTAATCTCCTGGGCCCACAGTAACAGTGAGAGAGACCAGCTCACCTACAGTAATCCCCTGGGCCCACAGTAACAGTGAGAGAGAGAGAGAGAGACCAGCTCACCTACAGTAATCCCCTGGGCCCACAGTAACAGTGGGAGAGAGCAGCTCACCTACAGTAATCTCCTGGGCCCACAGTGACAGTGTGAGAGACCAGCTCACCTACAGTAATCCCCTGGGCACACAGTAACAGTGAGAGAGACCAGCTCACCTACAGTAATCTCCTGGGCCCACAGTAACAGTGAGAGAGAGACCAACTCACCTACAGTAATCCCCTGGGCCCACAGTAACAGTGAGAGAGACCAGCTCACCTACAGTAATCCCCTGGACCCACAGTAACAGTGAGAGAGACCAGCTCACCTACAGTAATCCCCTCGACCCACAGTGACAGTGAGAGAGACCAGCTCACCTACAGTAGTCCCCTGGGCCCACAGTAGCAGTGAGAGAGACCAGCTCACCTACAGTAATCCCCTGGGCCCACAGTAACAGTGAGAGAGACCAGCTCACCTACAGTAGTCCCCTGGGCCCACAATAACAGTGAGAGAGACCAGCTCACCTACAGTAATCCCCTGGGCCCACAGTAACAGTGAGAGAGACCAGCTCACCTACAGTAATCCCCTGGGCCCACAGTAACAGTGAGAGAGAGAGAGAGAGAGAGAGAGACCAGCTCACCTACAGTAATCCCCTGGGCCCACAGTAACAGTGAGAGAGACCAGCTCCCCTACAGTAATCCCCTGGGCCCACAGTAACAGTGAGAGAGAGAGAGAGAGACCAGCTCACCTTCAGTAATCCCCTGGGCCCACAGTAACAGTGAGAAAGACCAGCTCACCTACAGTAATCCCCTGGGGCCACAGCAACAGTGAGAGAGAGAGACCAGCTCACCTACAGTTATCCCCTGGGCCCACAGTAACACTGAGGGAGTCCAGCTCTACCTACAGTAATCTCCTGGGCCCACAGTAACAGTGTGAGAGACCAGCTCAACCTACAGTAATCCCGTGGGTCCACAGTAACAGTGAGAGAGACCAGCTCACCTACAGTAATCCCCTTCCCCCCTCAGTGATAGTGAGAGAGACCAGCTCAACCTACAGTAATCCCCTGGCCCACAGTAACAGTGAGAGAGACCAGCTCACCTACAGTAATCCCTTTGGCCCACTGTAACAGTGAGAGAGAGACCAGCTCACCTACAGTAATCCCCTGGGCCCACAGTAACAGTGAGAGAGACCAGCTCACCTACAGTAATCCCCTGGGCCCACAGTAACAGCGAGAGAGACCAGCTCACCTACAGTCATCCCCTGGGCCCACAGTAACAGTGAGAGAGACCAGCTCACCTACAGTAATCCCCTGGGCCCACAGTAATAGTGAGAGAGACCAGCTCACCTACAGTAATCCCCTGGGCCCACGTAACAGTGAGAGAGAGAGAGAGAGAGAGAGAGACCAGCTCACTTACAGTAATCCCCTGGGCCCACAGTAACAGTGAGAGAGAGAGAGAGAGAGCAGCTCACCTACAGTAATCCCCTGGGCCCATAGTAACAGTGTGAGAGACCAGCTCACCTACAGTAATCCCCTGGACCCACAGTAACAGTGAGAGAGACCAGCTCACCTACAGTAATCCCCTGGACCCACAGTGACAGTGAGAGAAACCAGCTCACCTACAGTAGTCCCCTGGGCCCACAGTAACAGTGAGAGAGACCAGCTCACCTACAGTAATCCCCTGGGCCCACAGTAACAGTGAGAGATACCAGCTCACCTACAGTAATCCCCTGGGCCCACAGTGACAGTGAGATAGACCAGCTCACCTACAGTAATCCCCTGGGCCCACAGTAACAGTGAGAGAGACCAGCTCACCTACAGTAATCCCCTGGACCCACCGTAACAGTGAGAGAGACCAGCTCACCTACAGTAATCCCGTGGACCCACATTAACAATGAGAGAGACGAGCTCCCTACAGTAATCCCCTGGGCCCACAGTAACAGTGAGAGAGACCAGCTCACCTACAGTAATCACCTGGGCCCACAGTGACAGTCAGAGAGACCAGCTCACCTCCAGTAATCACCTGGGCCCACAGTAACAGTGTGAGAGACCAGCTCACCTACAGTAGTCCCCTGGGCCCACAGTAACAATGAGAGAGACCAGCTCACCTACAGTAATCCCCTGGGCCCACAGTAACAGTGAGAGAGACCAGCTCTCCTGCAGTAGTCCCCTGGGCCCACAGTAACAGTGAGAGAGACCAGCTCCCCTACAGTAATCCCCTTGGCCCACAGTGACAGTGAGAGAGACCAGCTCACCTACAGTAATCCCCTGGGCCCACAGTGACAGTGAGAGAGACCAGCTCACCTACAGTAATCCCCTGGACCCACAGTAACAGTGAGAGAGACCAGCTCACCTACAGTAATCCCCTTGACCGACAGTAACAGTGAGAGACACCAGCTCACCTACAGTAATCCCCTGGACCCACACTAACAATGAGAGAGACGAGCTCCCCTACAGTAATCCCCTGGGCCTACAGTAACAGTGTGAGAGACCAGCTCACCTACAGTAATCGCCTTGGCCCACAGTAACAGTGAGAGAGACCAGCTCACATACAGTAATACTCTGGGCACACAGTAACAGTGAGAGAGACCAGCTCACCTACAGTAATCCCCTGGGCTCACAGTACCAGTGAGAGAGACCAGCTCACCTACAGTAATCCCCTGGACCCACAGTAACAGTGTGTGAGACCAGCTCACCTACAGTAATCCCCTGGACCCACAGTAACAGTGAGAGAGACCAGCTCACCTACAGTAATCCCCTGGACCCACAGTAACAGTGAGTGAGACCAGCTCACCTACAGTAATCCCCTGGACCCACAGTGACAGTGAGAGAGACCAGCTCACCTACAGTAATCCCCTGGGCTCACAGTAACAGTGAGAGAGAGAGAGAGAGAGAGAGAGACCAGCTCACCTACAGTAATCCCCTGGGCCCACAGTGACAGTGAGAGAGACCAGCTCACCTACAGTAATCCCCTGGGCCCACAGTAACAGTGAGAGAGAGAGAGAGAGACCAGCTCACCTACAGTAATCCCCTGGGCCCACAGTGACAGTGAGACAGACCAGCTCACCTACAGTAATCTCCTGGGCCCACAGTAACAGTGAGAGAGACCAGCTCACCTACAGTAATCCCCTGGGCCCACAGTAACAGTGGGAGAGACCAGCTCACCTACAGTAATCTCCTGGGCCCACAGTGACAGTGTGAGAGACCAGCTCACCTACAGTAATCCCCTGGGCACACAGTAACAGTGAGAGAGACCAGCTCACCTACAGTAATCTCCTGGGCCCACAGTAACAGTGAGAGAGAGACCAACTCACCTACAGTAATCCCCTGGGCCCACAGTAACAGTGAGAGAGACCAGCTCACCTACAGTAATCCCCTGGACCCACAGTAACAGTGAGAGAGACCAGCTCACCTACAGTAATCCCCTCGACCCACAGTGACAGTGAGAGAGACCAGCTCACCTACAGTAGTCCCCTGGGCCCACAGAAGCAGTGAGAGAGACCAGCTCACCTACAGTAATCCCCTGGGCCCACAGTAACAGTGAGAGAGACCAGCTCACCTACAGTAGTCCCCTGGGCCCACAATAACAGTGAGAGAGACCAGCTCACCTACAGTAATCCCCTGGGCCCACAGTAACAGTGAGAGAGACCAGCTCACCTACAGTAATCCCCTGGGCCCACAGTAACAGTGAGAGAGAGAGAGAGAGAGAGAGACCAGCTCACCTACAGTAATCCCCTGGGCCCACAGTAACAGTGAGAGAGACCAGCTCACCTACAGTAATCCCCTGGGCCCACAGTAACAGTGAGAGAGACCAGCTCACCTACAGTAATCCCCTGGGCCCACAGTAACAGTGAGAGAGAGAGAGAGAGAGACCAGCTCACCTACAGTAATCTCCTGGGCCCACAGTAACAGTGTGAGAGACCAGCTCACCTACAGTAATCTCCTGGGCCCACAGAGACAGTGTGAGAGACCAGCTCACCTACAGTAATCCCCTGGGCACACAGTAACAGTGAGAAAGACCAGCTCACCTACAGTAATCCCCTGGGCCCACAGCAACAGTGAGAGAGAAAGACCAGCTCACCTACAGTTATCCCCTGGGCCCACAGTAACACTGAGGGAGTCCAGCTCCACCTACAGTAATCTCCTGGGCCCACAGTAACAGTGTGAGAGACCAGCTCAACCTACAGTAATCCCGTGGGTCCACAGTAACAGTGAGAGAGACCAGCTCACCTACAGTAATCCCCTTCCCCCCTCAGTGATAGTGAGAGAGACCAGCTCAACCTACAGTAATCCCCTGGGCCCACAGTAACAGTGAGAGAGACCAGCTCACCTACAGTAATCCCTTTGGCCCACTGTAACAGTGAGAGAGAGACCAGCTCACCTACAGTAATCCCCTGGGCCCACAGTGACAGTGAGAGAGACCAGCTCACCTACAGTAATCTCCTGGGCCCACAGTAACAGTGAGAGAGACCAGCTCACCTACAGTAATCCCCTGGGCCCACAGTAACAGTGAGAGAGAGAGAGAGAGACCAGCTCACCTACAGTAATCCCCTGGGCCCACAGTAACAGTGGGAGAGACCAGCTCACCTACAGTAATATCCTGGGCCCACAGTAACAGTGAGAGAGAGACCAACTCACCTACAGTAATCCCCTGGGCCCACAGTAACAGTGAGAGAGACCAGCTCACCTACAGTAATCCCCTGGGCCCACAGTAATAGTGAGAGAGACCAGCTCACCTACAGTAATCCCCTGGGCCCACGTAACAGTGAGAGAGAGAGAGAGAGAGAGAGACCAGCTCACTTACAGTAATCCCCTGGGCCCACAGTAACAGTGAGAGAGAGAGAGAGAGAGCAGCTCACCTACAGTAATCCCCTGGGCCCATAGTAACAGTGTGAGAGACCAGCTCACCTACAGTAATCCCCTGGACCCACAGTAACAGTGAGAGAGACCAGCTCACCTACAGTAATCCCCTGGGCTCACAGTAACAGTGAGAGAGAGAGAGAGAGAGAGAGAGACCAGCTCACCTACAGTAATCTCCTGGGCCCACAGTAACAGTGAGAGAGACCAGCTCACCTACAGTAATCCCCTGGGCCCACAGTAACAGTGAGAGAGAGAGAGAGAGACCAGCTCACCTACAGTAATCCCCTGGGCCCACAGTAACAGTGGGAGAGACCAGCTCACCTACAGTAATCTCCTGGGCCCACAGTGACAGTGTGAGAGACCAGCTCACCTACAGTAATCCCCTGGGCACACAGTAACAGTGAGAGAGACCAGCTCACCTACAGTAATCTCCTGGGCCCACAGTAACAGTGAGAGAGAGACCAACTCACCTACAGTAATCCCCTGGGCCCACAGTAACAGTGAGAGAGACCAGCTCACCTACAGTAATCCCCTGGACCCACAGTAACAGTGAGAGAGACCAGCTCACCTACAGTAATCCCCTCGACCCACAGTGACAGTGAGAGAGACCAGCTCACCTACAGTAGTCCCCTGGGCCCACAGTAGCAGTGAGAGAGACCAGCTCACCTACAGTAATCCCCTGGGCCCACAGTAACAGTGAGAGAGACCAGCTCACCTACAGTAGTCCCCTGGGCCCACAATAACAGTGAGAGAGACCAGCTCACCTACAGTAATCCCCTGGGCCCACAGTAACAGTGAGAGAGACCAGCTCACCTACAGTAATCCCCTGGGCCCACAGTAACAGTGAGAGAGAGAGAGAGAGAGAGAGACCAGCTCACCTACAGTAATCCCCTGGGCCCACAGTAACAGTGAGAGAGACCAGCTCACCTACAGTAATCCCCTGGGCCCACAGTAACAGTGAGAGAGACCAGCTCACCTACAGTAATCTCCTGGGCCCACAGAGACAGTGTGAGAGACCAGCTCACCTACAGTAATCCCCTGGGCACACAGTAACAGTGAGAGAGACCAGCTCACCTACAGTAATCCCCTGGGCCCACAGTAACAGTGAGAGAGAGAGAGAGAGAGACCAGCTCACCTACAGTAATCTCCTGGGCCCACAGTAACAGTGTGAGAGACCAGCTCACCTACAGTAATCTCCTGGGCCCACAGAGACAGTGTGAGAGACCAGCTCACCTACAGTAATCCCCTGGGCACACAGTAACAGTGAGAAAGACCAGCTCACCTACAGTAATCCCCTGGGCCCACAGCAACAGTGAGAGAGAAAGACCAGCTCACCTACAGTTATCCCCTGGGCCCACAGTAACACTGAGGGAGTCCAGCTCCACCTACAGTAATCTCCTGGGCCCACAGTAACAGTGTGAGAGACCAGCTCAACCTACAGTAATCCCGTGGGTCCACAGTAACAGTGAGAGAGACCAGCTCACCTACAGTAATCCCCTTCCCCCCTCAGTGATAGTGAGAGAGACCAGCTCAACCTACAGTAATCCCCTGGGCCCACAGTAACAGTGAGAGAGACCAGCTCACCTACAGTAATCCCTTTGGCCCACTGTAACAGTGAGAGAGAGACCAGCTCACCTACAGTAATCCCCTGGGCCCACAGTGACAGTGAGAGAGACCAGCTCACCTACAGTAATCTCCTGGGCCCACAGTAACAGTGAGAGAGACCAGCTCACCTACAGTAATCCCCTGGGCCCACAGTAACAGTGAGAGAGAGAGAGAGAGACCAGCTCACCTACAGTAATCCCCTGGGCCCACAGTAACAGTGGGAGAGACCAGCTCACCTACAGTAATCTCCTGGGCCCACAGTGACAGTGTGAGAGACCAGCTCACCTACAGTAATCCCCTGGGCACACAGTAACAGTGAGAGAGACCAACTCACCTACAGTAATCCCCTGGGCCCACAGTAACAGTGTGAGAGACCAGCTCACCTACAGTAGTCCCCTGGGCGCACAGTAACAATGAGAGAGACCAGCTCACCTACAGTAATCCCCTGGGCCCACAGTAACAGTGAGAGAGACCAGCTCACCTACAGTAGTCCCCTGGGCCCACAGTAACAGTGAGAGAGACCAGCTCCCCTACAGTAATCCCCTGGGCCCACAGTGACAGTGAGAGAGACCAGCTCACCTACAGTAATCCCCTGGGCCCACAGTGACAGTGAGAGAGACCAGCTCACCTACAGTAATCCCCTGGACCCACAGTAACAGTGAGAGAGACCAGCTCACCTACATTAATCCCCTTGACCGACAGTAACAGTGAGAGAGACCAGCTCACCTACAGTAATCCCCTGGGCCCACAGTAACAGTGAGAGAGACCAGCTCACCTACAGTAATCCCCTGGGCCCACAGTAACAGTGAGAGACACCAGCTCATCTACAGTAATCCCCTGGGCTCACAGTACCAGTGAGAGAGACCAGCTCACCTACAGTAATCCCCTGGACCCACAGTAACAGTGAGTGAGACCAGCTCACCTACAGTAATTCCCTGGACCCACAGTAACAGTGAGAGAGACCAGCTCACCTACAGTAATCCCCTGGACCCACAGTAACAGTGAGTGAGACCAGCTCACCTACAGTAATCCCCTGGACCCACAGTGACAGTGAGAGAGACCAGCTCACCTACAGTAATCCCCTGGGCTCACAGTAACAGTGAGAGAGAGAGAGAGAGACCAGCTCACCTTCAGTAATCCCCTGGGCCCACAAGTGACAGTGAGAGAGACCAGCTCACCTACAGTAATCCCCTGGGCCCACAGTAACAGTGAGAGAGAGAGAGAGAGACCAGCTCACCTACAGTAATCCCCTGGGCCCACAGTGACAGTGAGAGAGACCAGCTCACCTACAGTAATCTCCTGGGCCCACAGTAACAGTGAGAGAGACCAGCTCACCTACAGTAATCCCCTGAGCCCACAGTAACAGTGAGAGAGAGAGAGAGAGACCAGCTCACCTACAGTATTCCCCTGGGCCCACAGTAACAGTGGGAGAGACCAGCTCACCTACATTAATCTCCTGGGCCCACAGTGATAGTGTGAGAGACCAGCTCACCTACAGTAATCCCCTGGGCACACAGGAACAGTGAGAGAGACCAGCTCACCTACAGTAATCTCCTGGGCCCACAGTAACAGTGAGAGAGAGACCAACTCACCTACAGTAATCCCCTGGGCACACAGTAACAGTGAGAGAGACCAGCTCACCTACAGTAATCCCCTGGGCCCACAGTAACAGTGAGAGAGAGAGAGAGAGAGACCAGCTCACCTACAGTAATCTCCTGGGCCCACAGTAACAGTGTGAGAGACCAGCTCACCTACAGTAATCTCCTGGGCCCACAGAGACAGTGTGAGAGACCAGCTCACCTACAGTAATCCCCTGGGCACACAGTAACAGTGAGAAAGACCAGCTCACCTACAGTAATCCCCTGGGCCCACAGCAACAGTGAGAGAGAAAGACCAGCTCACCTACAGTTATCCCCTGGGCCCACAGTAACACTGAGGGAGTCCAGCTCCACCTACAGTAATCTCCTGGGCCCACAGTAACAGTGTGAGAGACCAGCTCAACCTACAGTAATCCCGTGGGTCCACAGTAACAGTGAGAGAGACCAGCTCACCTACAGTAATCCCCTTCCCCCCTCAGTGATAGTGAGAGAGACCAGCTCAACCTACAGTAATCCCCTGGGCCCACAGTAACAGTGAGAGAGACCAGCTCACCTACAGTAATCCCTTTGGCCCACTGTAACAGTGAGAGAGAGACCAGCTCACCTACAGTAATCCCCTGGGCCCACAGTGACAGTGAGAGAGACCAGCTCACCTACAGTAATCTCCTGGGCCCACAGTAACAGTGAGAGAGACCAGCTCACCTACAGTAATCCCCTGGGCCCACAGTAACAGTGAGAGAGAGAGAGAGAGACCAGCTCACCTACAGTAATCCCCTGGGCCCACAGTAACAGTGGGAGAGACCAGCTCACCTACAGTAATCTCCTGGGCCCACAGTGACAGTGTGAGAGACCAGCTCACCTACAGTAATCCCCTGGGCACACAGTAACAGTGAGAGAGACCAACTCACCTACAGTAATCCCCTGGGCCCACAGTAACAGTGTGAGAGACCAGCTCACCTACAGTAGTCCCCTGGGCGCACAGTAACAATGAGAGAGACCAGCTCACCTACAGTAATCCCCTGGGCCCACAGTAACAGTGAGAGAGACCAGCTCACCTACAGTAGTCCCCTGGGCCCACAGTAACAGTGAGAGAGACCAGCTCCCCTACAGTAATCCCCTGGGCCCACAGTGACAGTGAGAGAGACCAGCTCACCTACAGTAATCCCCTGGGCCCACAGTGACAGTGAGAGAGACCAGCTCACCTACAGTAATCCCCTGGACCCACAGTAACAGTGAGAGAGACCAGCTCACCTACATTAATCCCCTTGACCGACAGTAACAGTGAGAGAGACCAGCTCACCTACAGTAATCCCCTGGGCCCACAGTAACAGTGAGAGAGACCAGCTCACCTACAGTAATCCCCTGGGCCCACAGTAACAGTGAGAGACACCAGCTCATCTACAGTAATCCCCTGGGCTCACAGTACCAGTGAGAGAGACCAGCTCACCTACAGTAATCCCCTGGACCCACAGTAACAGTGAGTGAGACCAGCTCACCTACAGTAATTCCCTGGACCCACAGTAACAGTGAGAGAGACCAGCTCACCTACAGTAATCCCCTGGACCCACAGTAACAGTGAGTGAGACCAGCTCACCTACAGTAATCCCCTGGACCCACAGTGACAGTGAGAGAGACCAGCTCACCTACAGTAATCCCCTGGGCTCACAGTAACAGTGAGAGAGAGAGAGAGAGACCAGCTCACCTTCAGTAATCCCCTGGGCCCACAAGTGACAGTGAGAGAGACCAGCTCACCTACAGTAATCCCCTGGGCCCACAGTAACAGTGAGAGAGAGAGAGAGAGACCAGCTCACCTACAGTAATCCCCTGGGCCCACAGTGACAGTGAGAGAGACCAGCTCACCTACAGTAATCTCCTGGGCCCACAGTAACAGTGAGAGAGACCAGCTCACCTACAGTAATCCCCTGAGCCCACAGTAACAGTGAGAGAGAGAGAGAGAGACCAGCTCACCTACAGTATTCCCCTGGGCCCACAGTAACAGTGGGAGAGACCAGCTCACCTACATTAATCTCCTGGGCCCACAGTGATAGTGTGAGAGACCAGCTCACCTACAGTAATCCCCTGGGCACACAGGAACAGTGAGAGAGACCAGCTCACCTACAGTAATCTCCTGGGCCCACAGTAACAGTGAGAGAGAGACCAACTCACCTACAGTAATCCCCTGGGCCCACAGTAACAGTGAGAGAGACCAGCTCACCTACAGTAATCCCCTGGACCCACAGTAACAGTGAGAGAGACCAGCTCACCTACAGTAATCCCCTCGACCCACAGTGACAGTGAGAGAGACCAGCTCACCTACAGTAGTCCCCTGGGCCCACAGTAGCAGTGAGAGAGACCAGCTCACCTACAGTAATCCCCTGGGCCCACAGTAACAGTGAGAGAGACCAGCTCACCTACAGTAGTCCCCTGGGCCCACAATAACAGTGAGAGAGACCAGCTCACCTACAGTAATCCCCTGGGCCCACAGTAACAGTGAGAGAGACCAGCTCACCTACAGTAATCCCCTGGGCCCACAGTAACAGTGAGAGAGACCAGCTCACCTACAGTAATCCCCTGGGCCCACAGTAACAGTGAGAGAGAGAGAGAGAGAGACCAGCTCACCTACAGTAATCTCCTGGGCCCACAGTAACAGTGTGAGAGACCAGCTCACCTACAGTAATCTCCTGGGCCCACAGAGACAGTGTGAGAGCCCAGCTCACCTACAGTAATCCCCTGGGCACACAGTAACAGTGAGAGAGACCAGCTCACCTATAGTAATCCCCTGGGCCCACAGCAACAGTGAGAGAGAAAGACCAGCTCACCTACAGTTATCCCCTGGGCCCACAGTAACACTGAGGGAGTCCAGCTCCACCTACAGTAATCTCCTGGGCCCACAGTAACAGTGTGAGAGACCAGCTCAACCTACAGTAATCCCGTGGGTCCACAGTAACAGTGAGAGAGACCAGCTCACCTACAGTAATCCCCTTCCCCCCTCAGTGATAGTGAGAGAGACCAGCTCAACCTACAGTAATCCCCTGGGCCCACAGTAACAGTGAGAGAGACCAGCTCACCTACAGTAATCCCTTTGGCCCACTGTAACAGTGAGAGAGAGACCAGCTCACCTACAGTAATCCCCTGGGCCCACAGTGACAGTGAGAGAGACCAGCTCACCTACAGTAATCTCCTGGGCCCACAGTAACAGTGAGAGAGACCAGCTCACCTACAGTAATCCCCTGGGCCCACAGTAACAGTGAGAGAGAGAGAGAGAGACCAGCTCACCTACAGTAATCCCCTGGGCCCACAGTAACAGTGGGAGAGAGCAGCTCACCTACAGTAATCTCCTGGGCCCACAGTGACAGTGTGAGAGACCAGCTCACCTACAGTAATCCCCTGGGCACACAGTAACAGTGAGAGAGACCAGCTCACCTACAGTAATCTCCTGGGCCCACAGTAACAGTGAGAGAGAGACCAACTCACCTACAGTAATCCCCTGGGCCCACAGTAACAGTGAGAGAGACCAGCTCACCTACAGTAATCCCCTGGACCCACAGTAACAGTGAGAGAGACCAGCTCACCTACAGTAATCCCCTCGACCCACAGTGACAGTGAGAGAGACCAGCTCACCTACAGTAGTCCCCTGGGCCCACAGTAGCAGTGAGAGAGACCAGCTCACCTACAGTAATCCCCTGGGCCCACAGTAACAGTGAGAGAGACCAGCTCACCTACAGTAGTCCCCTGGGCCCACAATAACAGTGAGAGAGACCAGCTCACCTACAGTAATCCCCTGGGCCCACAGTAACAGTGAGAGAGACCAGCTCACCTACAGTAATCCCCTGGGCCCACAGTAACAGTGAGAGAGAGAGAGAGAGAGAGAGAGACCAGCTCACCTACAGTAATCCCCTGGGCCCACAGTAACAGTGAGAGAGACCAGCTCACCTACAGTAATCCCCTGGGCCCACAGTAACAGTGAGAGAGACCAGCTCACCTCCAGTAATCCCCTGGGCCCACAGTAACAGTGAGAGAGAGAGAGAGAGAGAGACCAGCTCACCTACAGTAATCTCCTGGGCCCACAGTAACAGTGTGAGAGACCAGCTCACCTACAGTAATCTCCTGGGCCCACAGAGACAGTGTGAGAGACCAGCTCACCTACAGTAATCCCCTGGGCACACAGTAACAGTGAGAGAGACCAGCTCACCTATAGTAATCCCCTGGGCCCACAGTAACAGTGAGAAAGACCAGCTCACCTACAGTAATCCCCTGGGCCCACAGCAACAGTGAGAGAGAGAGACCAGCTCACCTACAGTTATCCCCTGGGCCCACAGTAACACTGAGGGAGTCCAGCTCTACCTACAGTAATCTCCTGGGCCCACAGTAACAGTGTGAGAGACCAGCTCAACCTACAGTAATCCCGTGGGTCCACAGTAACAGTGAGAGAGACCAGCTCACCTACAGTAATCCCCTTCCCCCCTCAGTGATAGTGAGAGAGACCAGCTCAACCTACAGTAATCCCCTGGCCCACAGTAACAGTGAGAGAGACCAGCTCACCTACAGTAATCCCTTTGGCCCACTGTAACAGTGAGAGAGAGACCAGCTCACCTACAGTAATCCCCTGGGCCCACAGTAACAGTGTGAGAGACCAGCTCACCTACAGTAATCCCCTGGGCCCACAGTAACAGCGAGAGAGACCAGCTCACCTACAGTCATCCCCTGGGCCCACAGTAACAGTGAGAGAGACCAGCTCACCTACAGTAATCCCCTGGGCCCACAGTAATAGTGAGAGAGACCAGCTCACCTACAGTAATCCCCTGGGCCCACGTAACAGTGAGAGAGAGAGAGAGAGAGAGAGACCAGCTCACTTACAGTAATCCCCTGGGCCCACAGTAACAGTGAGAGAGAGAGAGAGAGAGCAGCTCACCTACAGTAATCCCCTGGGCCCATAGTAACAGTGTGAGAGACCAGCTCACCTACAGTAATCCCCTGGACCCACAGTAACACTGAGAGAGACCAGCTCACCTACAGTAATCCCCTGGACCCAGAGTAACAGTGAGAGAGACCAGCTCACCTACAGTAATCCCCTGGACCCACAGTGACAGTGAGAGAAACCAGCTCACCTACAGTAGTCCCCTGGGCCCACAGTAACAGTGAGAGAGACCAGCTCACCTACAGTAATCCCCTGGGCCCACAGTAACAGTGAGAGATACCAGCTCACCTACAGTAATCCCCTGGGCCCACAGTGACAGTGAGAGAGACCAGCTCACCTACAGTAATCCCCTGGGCCCACAGTAACAGTGAGAGAGACCAGCTCACCTACAGTAATCCCCTGGGCCCACAGTAACAGTGAGAGAGAGAGAGAGAGACCAGCTCACCTACAGTAATCCCCTGGACCCACAGTAACAGTGAGAGAGACCAGCTCACCTACAGTAATCCCCTGGGCCCACAGTGACAGTGAGAGAGACCAGCTCACCTACAGTAGTCCCCTGGGCCCACAGTAACAGTGAGAGAGACCAGCTCCCCTACAGTAATCCCCTGGGCCCACAGTGACAGTGAGAGAGACCAGCTCCCCTACAGTAATCCCCTGGGCCCACAGTAACAGTGAGAGAGAGAGAGAGAGACCAGCTCACCTTCAGTAATCCCCTGGGCCCACAGTAACAGTGAGAAAGACCAGCTCACCTACAGTAATCCCCTGGGGCCACAGCAACAGTGAGAGAGAGAGACCAGCTCACCTACAGTTATCCCCTGGGCCCACAGTAACACTGAGGGAGTCCAGCTCTACCTACAGTAATCTCCTGGGCCCACAGTAACAGTGTGAGAGACCAGCTCAACCTACAGTAATCCCGTGGGTCCACAGTAACAGTGAGAGAGACCAGCTCACCTACAGTAATCTCCTGGGCCCACAGAGACAGTGTGAGAGACCAGCTCACCTACAGTAATCCCCTGGGCACACAGTAACAGTGAGAAAGACCAGCTCACCTACAGTAATCCCCTGGGCCCACAGCAACAGTGAGAGAGAAAGACCAGCTCACCTACAGTTATCCCCTGGGCCCACAGTAACACTGAGGGAGTCCAGCTCCACCTACAGTAATCTCCTGGGCCCACAGTAACAGTGTGAGAGACCAGCTCAACCTACAGTAATCCCGTGGGTCCACAGTAACAGTGAGAGAGACCAGCTCACCTACAGTAATCCCCTTCCCCCCTCAGTGATAGTGAGAGAGACCAGCTCAACCTACAGTAATCCCCTGGGCCCACAGTAACAGTGAGAGAGATCAGCTCACCTACAGTAATCCCTTTGGCCCACTGTAACAGTGAGAGAGAGACCAGCTCACCTACAGTAATCCCCTGGGCCCACAGTGACAGTGAGAGAGACCAGCTCACCTACAGTAATCTCCTGGGCCCACAGTAACAGTGAGAGAGACCAGCTCACCTACAGTAATCCCCTGGGCCCACAGTAACAGTGAGAGAGAGAGAGAGAGACCAGCTCACCTACAGTAATCCCCTGGGCCCACAGTAACAGTGGGAGAGACCAGCTCACCTACAGTAATCTCCTGGGCCCACAGTGACAGTGTGAGAGACCAGCTCACCTACAGTAATCCCCTGGGCACACAGTAACAGTGAGAGAGACCAGCTCACCTACAGTAATCCCCTGGGCCCACAGTAACAGTGTGAGAGACCAGCTCACCTACAGTAGTCCCCTGGGCGCACAGTAACAATGAGAGAGACCAGCTCACCTACAGTAATCCCCTGGGCCCACAGTAACAGTGAGAGAGACCAGCTCACCTACAGTAGTCCCCTGGGCCCACAGTAACAGTGAGAGAGACCAGCTCCCCTACAGTAATCCCCTGGGCCCACAGTGACAGTGAGAGAGACCAGCTCACCTACAGTAATCCCCTGGGCCCACAGTGACAGTGAGAGAGACCAGCTCACCTACAGTAATCCCCTGGACCCACAGTAACAGTGAGAGAGACCAGCTCACCTACAGTAATCCCCTTGACCGACAGTAACAGTGAGAGAGACCAGCTCACCTACAGTAATCCCCTGGGCCCACAGTAACAGTGAGAGAGACCAGCTCACCTACAGTAATCCCCTGGGCCCACAGTAACAGTGAGAGAGACCAGCTCATCTACAGTAATCCCCTGGGCTCACAGTACCAGTGAGAGAGACCAGCTCACCTACAGTAATCCCCTGGACCCACAGTAACAGTGAGTGAGACCAGCTCACCTACAGTAATTCCCTGGACCCACAGTAACAGTGAGAGAGACCAGCTCACCTACAGTAATCCCCTGGACCCACAGTAACAGTGAGTGAGACCAGCTCACCTACAGTAATCCCCTGGACCCACAGTGACAGTGAGAGAGACCAGCTCACCTACAGTAATCCCCTGGGCTCACAGTAACAGTGAGAGAGAGAGAGAGAGACCAGCTCACCTTCAGTAATCCCCTGGGCCCACAAGTGACAGTGAGAGAGACCAGCTCACCTACAGTAATCCCCTGGGCCCACAGTAACAGTGAGAGAGAGAGAGAGAGACCAGCTCACCTACAGTAATCCCCTGGGCCCACAGTGACAGTGAGAGAGACCAGCTCACCTACAGTAATCTCCTGGGCCCACAGTAACAGTGAGAGAGACCAGCTCACCTACAGTAATCCCCTGGGCCCACAGTAACAGTGAGAGAGAGAGAGAGAGACCAGCTCACCTACAGTATTCCCCTGGGCCCACAGTAACAGTGGGAGAGACCAGCTCACCTACATTAATCTCCTGGGCCCACAGTGATAGTGTGAGAGACCAGCTCACCTACAGTAATCCCCTGGGCACACAGTAACAGTGAGAGAGACCAGCTCACCTACAGTAATCTCCTGGGCCCACAGTAACAGTGAGAGAGAGACCAACTCACCTACAGTAATCCCCTGGGCCCACAGTAACAGTGAGAGAGACCAGCTCACCTACAGTAATCCCCTGGACCCACAGTAACAGTGAGAGAGACCAGCTCACCTACAGTAATCCCCTCGACCCACAGTGACAGTGAGAGAGACCAGCTCACCTACAGTAGTCCCCTGGGCCCACAGTAGCAGTGAGAGAGACCAGCTCACCTACAGTAATCCCCTGGGCCCACAGTAACAGTGAGAGAGACCAGCTCACCTACAGTAGTCCCCTGGGCCCACAATAACAGTGAGAGAGACCAGCTCACCTACAGTAATCCCCTGGGCCCACAGTAACAGTGAGAGAGACCAGCTCACCTACAGTAATCCCCTGGGCCCACAGTAACAGTGAGAGAGACCAGCTCACCTACAGTAATCCCCTGGGCCCACAGTAACAGTGAGAGAGAGAGAGAGAGAGACCAGCTCACCTACAGTAATCTCCTGGGCCCACAGTAACAGTGTGAGAGACCAGCTCACCTACAGTAATCTCCTGGGCCCACAGAGACAGTGTGAGAGACCAGCTCACCTACAGTAATCCCCTGGGCACACAGTAACAGTGAGAGAGACCAGCTCACCTATAGTAATCCCCTGGGCCCACAGCAACAGTGAGAGAGAAAGACCAGCTCACCTACAGTTATCCCCTGGGCCCACAGTAACACTGAGGGAGTCCAGCTCCACCTACAGTAATCTCCTGGGCCCACAGTAACAGTGTGAGAGACCAGCTCAACCTACAGTAATCCCGTGGGTCCACAGTAACAGTGAGAGAGACCAGCTCACCTACAGTAATCCCCTTCCCCCCTCAGTGATAGTGAGAGAGACCAGCTCAACCTACAGTAATCCCCTGGGCCCACAGTAACAGTGAGAGAGACCAGCTCACCTACAGTAATCCCTTTGGCCCACTGTAACAGTGAGAGAGAGACCAGCTCACCTACAGTAATCCCCTGGGCCCACAGTGACAGTGAGAGAGACCAGCTCACCTACAGTAATCTCCTGGGCCCACAGTAACAGTGAGAGAGACCAGCTCACCTACAGTAATCCCCTGGGCCCACAGTAACAGTGAGAGAGAGAGAGAGAGACCAGCTCACCTACAGTAATCCCCTGGGCCCACAGTAACAGTGGGAGAGAGCAGCTCACCTACAGTAATCTCCTGGGCCCACAGTGACAGTGTGAGAGACCAGCTCACCTACAGTAATCCCCTGGGCACACAGTAACAGTGAGAGAGACCAGCTCACCTACAGTAATCTCCTGGGCCCACAGTAACAGTGAGAGAGAGACCAACTCACCCACAGTAATCCCCTGGGCCCACAGTAACAGTGAGAGAGACCAGCTCACCTACAGTAATCCCCTGGACCCACAGTAACAGTGAGAGAGACCAGCTCACCTACAGTAATCCCCTCGACCCACAGTGACAGTGAGAGAGACCAGCTCACCTACAGTAGTCCCCTGGGCCCACAGTAGCAGTGAGAGAGACCAGCTCACCTACAGTAATCCCCTGGGCCCACAGTAACAGTGAGAGAGACCAGCTCACCTACAGTAGTCCCCTGGGCCCACAATAACAGTGAGAGAGACCAGCTCACCTACAGTAATCCCCTGGGCCCACAGTAACAGTGAGAGAGACCAGCTCACCTACAGTAATCCCCTGGGCCCACAGTAACAGTGAGAGAGAGAGAGAGAGAGAGAGAGACCAGCTCACCTACAGTAATCCCCTGGGCCCACAGTAACAGTGAGAGAGACCAGCTCACCTACAGTAATCCCCTGGGCCCACAGTAACAGTGAGAGAGACCAGCTCACCTCCAGTAATCCCCTGGGCCCACAGTAACAGTGAGAGAGAGAGAGAGAGAGAGACCAGCTCACCTACAGTAATCTCCTGGGCCCACAGTAACAGTGTGAGAGACCAGCTCACCTACAGTAATCTCCTGGGCCCACAGAGACAGTGTGAGAGACCAGCTCACCTACAGTAATCCCCTGGGCACACAGTAACAGTGAGAGAGACCAGCTCACCTATAGTAATCCCCTGGGCCCACAGTAACAGTGAGAAAGACCAGCTCACCTACAGTAATCCCCTGGGCCCACAGCAACAGTGAGAGAGAGAGACCAGCTCACCTACAGTTATCCCCTGGGCCCACAGTAACACTGAGGGAGTCCAGCTCTACCTACAGTAATCTCCTGGGCCCACAGTAACAGTGTGAGAGACCAGCTCAACCTACAGTAATCCCGTGGGTCCACAGTAACAGTGAGAGAGACCAGCTCACCTACAGTAATCCCCTTCCCCCCTCAGTGATAGTGAGAGAGACCAGCTCAACCTACAGTAATCCCCTGGCCCACAGTAACAGTGAGAGAGACCAGCTCACCTACAGTAATCCCTTTGGCCCACTGTAACAGTGAGAGAGAGACCAGCTCACCTACAGTAATCCCCTGGGCCCACAGTAACAGTGTGAGAGACCAGCTCACCTACAGTAATCCCCTGGGCCCACAGTAACAGCGAGAGAGACCAGCTCACCTACAGTCATCCCCTGGGCCCACAGTAACAGTGAGAGAGACCAGCTCACCTACAGTAATCCCCTGGGCCCACAGTAATAGTGAGAGAGACCAGCTCACCTACAGTAATCCCCTGGGCCCACGTAACAGTGAGAGAGAGAGAGAGAGAGAGAGACCAGCTCACTTACAGTAATCCCCTGGGCCCACAGTAACAGTGAGAGAGAGAGAGAGAGAGCAGCTCACCTACAGTAATCCCCTGGGCCCACAGTAACAGTGAGAGAGAGAGAGAGAGAGCAGCTCACCTACAGTAATCCCCTGGACCCACAGTAACAGTGAGAGAGACCAGCTCACCTACAGTAATCCCCTGGACCCAGAGTAACAGTGAGAGAGACCAGCTCACCTACAGTAATCCCCTGGACCCACAGTGACAGTGAGAGAAACCAGCTCACCTACAGTAGTCCCCTGGGCCCACAGTAACAGTGAGAGAGACCAGCTCACCTACAGTAATCCCCTGGGCCCACAGTAACAGTGAGAGATACCAGCTCACCTACAGTAATCCCCTGGGCCCACAGTGACAGTGAGAGAGACCAGCTCACCTACAGTAATCCCCTGGGCCCACAGTAACAGTGAGAGAGACCAGCTCACCTACAGTAATCCCCTGGGCCCACAGTAACAGTGAGAGAGAGAGAGAGAGACCAGCTCACCTACAGTAATCCCCTGGACCCACAGTAACAGTGAGAGAGACCAGCTCACCTACAGTAATCCCCTGGGCCCACAGTGACAGTGAGAGAGACCAGCTCACCTACAGTAGTCCCCTGGGCCCACAGTAACAGTGAGAGAGACCAGCTCCCCTACAGTAATCCCCTGGGCCCACAGTGACAGTGAGAGAGACCAGCTCCCCTACAGTAATCCCCTGGGCCCACAGTAACAGTGAGAGAGAGAGAGAGAGACCAGCTCACCTTCAGTAATCCCCTGGGCCCACAGTAACAGTGAGAAAGACCAGCTCACCTACAGTAATCCCCTGGGGCCACAGCAACAGTGAGAGAGAGAGACCAGCTCACCTACAGTTATCCCCTGGGCCCACAGTAACACTGAGGGAGTCCAGCTCTACCTACAGTAATCTCCTGGGCCCACAGAGACAGTGTGAGAGACCAGCTCACCTACAGTAATCCCCTGGGCACACAGTAACAGTGAGAGAGACCAGCTCACCTACAGTAATCCCCTGGGCCCACAGTAACAGTGAGAGAGAGAGAGAGAGACCAGCTCACCTACAGTAATCCCCTGGGCCCACAGTAACAGTGAGAGAGACCAGCTCACCTACAGTAATCCCCTGGGCCCACAGTAACAGTGAGAGAGACCAGCTCACCTACAGTAATCTCCTGGGCCCACAGAGACAGTGTGAGAGACCAGCTCACCTACAGTAATCCCCTGGGCACACAGTAACAGTGAGAGAGACCAGCTCACCTACAGTAATCCCCTGGGCCCACAGTAACAGTGAGAGAGAGAGAGAGAGAGACCAGCTCACCTACAGTAATCTCCTGGGCCCACAGTAACAGTGTGAGAGACCAGCTCACCTACAGTAATCTCCTGGGCCCACAGAGACAGTGTGAGAGACCAGCTCACCTACAGTAATCCCCTGGGCACACAGTAACAGTGAGAAAGACCAGCTCACCTACAGTAATCCCCTGGGCCCACAGCAACAGTGAGAGAGAAAGACCAGCTCACCTACAGTTATCCCCTGGGCCCACAGTAACACTGAGGGAGTCCAGCTCCACCTACAGTAATCTCCTGGGCCCACAGTAACAGTGTGAGAGACCAGCTCAACCTACAGTAATCCCGTGGGTCCACAGTAACAGTGAGAGAGACCAGCTCACCTACAGTAATCCCCTTCCCCCCTCAGTGATAGTGAGAGAGACCAGCTCAACCTACAGTAATCCCCTGGGCCCACAGTAACAGTGAGAGAGACCAGCTCACCTACAGTAATCCCTTTGGCCCACTGTAACAGTGAGAGAGAGACCAGCTCACCTACAGTAATCCCCTGGGCCCACAGTGACAGTGAGAGAGACCAGCTCACCTACAGTAATCTCCTGGGCCCACAGTAACAGTGAGAGAGACCAGCTCACCTACAGTAATCCCCTGGGCCCACAGTAACAGTGAGAGAGAGAGAGAGAGACCAGCTCACCTACAGTAATCCCCTGGGCCCACAGTAACAGTGGGAGAGACCAGCTCACCTACAGTAATCTCCTGGGCCCACAGTGACAGTGTGAGAGACCAGCTCACCTACAGTAATCCCCTGGGCACACAGTAACAGTGAGAGAGACCAGCTCACCTACAGTAATCCCCTGGGCCCACAGTAACAGTGTGAGAGACCAGCTCACCTACAGTAGTCCCCTGGGCGCACAGTAACAATGAGAGAGACCAGCTCACCTACAGTAATCCCCTGGGCCCACAGTAACAGTGAGAGAGACCAGCTCACCTACAGTAGTCCCCTGGGCCCACAGTAACAGTGAGAGAGACCAGCTCCCCTACAGTAATCCCCTGGGCCCACAGTGACAGTGAGAGAGACCAGCTCACCTACAGTAATCCCCTGGGCCCACAGTGACAGTGAGAGAGACCAGCTCACCTACAGTAATCCCCTGGACCCACAGTAACAGTGAGAGAGACCAGCTCACCTACATTAATCCCCTTGACCGACAGTAACAGTGAGAGAGACCAGCTCACCTACAGTAATCCCCTGGGCCCACAGTAACAGTGAGAGAGACCAGCTCACCTACAGTAATCCCCTGGGCCCACAGTAACAGTGAGAGAGACCAGCTCACCTACAGTAATCCCCTGGACCCACAGTAACAGTGAGAGAGACCAGCTCACCTACAGTAATCCCCTCGACCCACAGTGACAGTGAGAGAGACCAGCTCACCTACAGTAGTCCCCTGGGCCCACAGAAGCAGTGAGAGAGACCAGCTCACCTACAGTAATCCCCTGGGCCCACAGTAACAGTGAGAGAGACCAGCTCACCTACAGTAGTCCCCTGGGCCCACAATAACAGTGAGAGAGACCAGCTCACCTACAGTAATCCCCTGGGCCCACAGTAACAGTGAGAGAGACCAGCTCACCTACAGTAATCCCCTGGGCCCACAGTAACAGTGAGAGAGAGAGAGAGAGAGAGAGAGACCAGCTCACCTACAGTAATCCCCTGGGCCCACAGTAACAGTGAGAGAGACCAGCTCACCTACAGTAATCCCCTGGGCCCACAGTAACAGTGAGAGAGACCAGCTCACCTACAGTAATCCCCTGGGCCCACAGTAACAGTGAGAGAGAGAGAGAGAGAGACCAGCTCACCTACAGTAATCTCCTGGGCCCACAGTAACAGTGTGAGAGACCAGCTCACCTACAGTAATCTCCTGGGCCCACAGAGACAGTGTGAGAGACCAGCTCACCTACAGTAATCCCCTGGGCACACAGTAACAGTGAGAAAGACCAGCTCACCTACAGTAATCCCCTGGGCCCACAGCAACAGTGAGAGAGAAAGACCAGCTCACCTACAGTTATCCCCTGGGCCCACAGTAACACTGAGGGAGTCCAGCTCCACCTACAGTAATCTCCTGGGCCCACAGTAACAGTGTGAGAGACCAGCTCAACCTACAGTAATCCCGTGGGTCCACAGTAACAGTGAGAGAGACCAGCTCACCTACAGTAATCCCCTTCCCCCCTCAGTGATAGTGAGAGAGACCAGCTCAACCTACAGTAATCCCATGGGCCCACAGTAACAGTGAGAGAGACCAGCTCACCTACAGTAATCCCTTTGGCCCACTGTAACAGTGAGAGAGAGACCAGCTCACCTACAGTAATCCCCTGGGCCCACAGTGACAGTGAGAGAGACCAGCTCACCTACAGTAATCTCCTGGGCCCACAGTAACAGTGAGAGAGACCAGCTCACCTACAGTAATCCCCTGGGCCCACAGTAACAGTGAGAGAGAGAGAGAGAGACCAGCTCACCTACAGTAATCCCCTGGGCCCACAGTAACAGTGGGAGAGACCAGCTCACCTACAGTAATCTCCTGGGCCCACAGTAACAGTGAGAGAGAGACCAACTCACCTACAGTAATCCCCTGGGCCCACAGTAACAGTGAGAGAGACCAGCTCACCTACAGTAATCCCCTGGGCCCACAGTAATAGTGAGAGAGACCAGCTCACCTACAGTAATCCCCTGGGCCCACGTAACAGTGAGAGAGAGAGAGAGAGAGAGAGAGACCAGCTCACTTACAGTAATCCCCTGGGCCCACAGTAACAGTGAGAGAGAGAGAGAGAGAGAGCAGCTCACCTACAGTAATCCCCTGGGCCCATAGTAACAGTGTGAGAGACCAGCTCACCTACAGTAATCCCCTGGACCCACAGTAACAGTGAGAGAGACCAGCTCACCTACAGTAATCCCCTGGGCTCACAGTAACAGTGAGAGAGAGAGAGAGAGAGAGAGAGACCAGCTCACCTACAGTAATCTCCTGGGCCCACAGTAACAGTGAGAGAGACCAGCTCACCTACAGTAATCCCCTGGGCCCACAGTAACAGTGAGAGAGAGAGAGAGAGACCAGCTCACCTACAGTAATCCCCTGGGCCCACAGTAACAGTGGGAGAGACCAGCTCACCTACAGTAATCTCCTGGGCCCACAGTGACAGTGTGAGAGACCAGCTCACCTACAGTAATCCCCTGGGCACACAGTAACAGTGAGAGAGACCAGCTCACCTACAGTAATCTCCTGGGCCCACAGTAACAGTGAGAGAGAGACCAACTCACCTACAGTAATCCCCTGGGCCCACAGTAACAGTGAGAGAGACCAGCTCACCTACAGTAATCCCCTGGACCCACAGTAACAGTGAGAGAGACCAGCTCACCTACAGTAATCCCCTCGACCCACAGTGACAGTGAGAGAGACCAGCTCACCTACAGTAGTCCCCTGGGCCCACAGTAGCAGTGAGAGAGACCAGCTCACCTACAGTAATCCCCTGGGCCCACAGTAACAGTGAGAGAGACCAGCTCACCTACAGTAGTCCCCTGGGCCCACAATAACAGTGAGAGAGACCAGCTCACCTACAGTAATCCCCTGGGCCCACAGTAACAGTGAGAGAGACCAGCTCACCTACAGTAATCCCCTGGGCCCACAGTAACAGTGAGAGAGAGAGAGAGAGAGAGAGACCAGCTCACCTACAGTAATCCCCTGGGCCCACAGTAACAGTGAGAGAGACCAGCTCACCTACAGTAATCCCCTGGGCCCACAGTAACAGTGAGAGAGACCAGCTCACCTACAGTAATCTCCTGGGCCCACAGAGACAGTGTGAGAGACCAGCTCACCTACAGTAATCCCCTGGGCACACAGTAACAGTGAGAGAGACCAGCTCACCTACAGTAATCCCCTGGGCCCACAGTAACAGTGAGAGAGAGAGAGAGAGAGACCAGCTCACCTACAGTAATCTCCTGGGCCCACAGTAACAGTGTGAGAGACCAGCTCACCTACAGTAATCTCCTGGGCCCACAGAGACAGTGTGAGAGACCAGCTCACCTACAGTAATCCCCTGGGCACACAGTAACAGTGAGAAAGACCAGCTCACCTACAGTAATCCCCTGGGCCCACAGCAACAGTGAGAGAGAAAGACCAGCTCACCTACAGTTATCCCCTGGGCCCACAGTAACACTGAGGGAGTCCAGCTCCACCTACAGTAATCTCCTGGGCCCACAGTAACAGTGTGAGAGACCAGCTCAACCTACAGTAATCCCGTGGGTCCACAGTAACAGTGAGAGAGACCAGCTCACCTACAGTAATCCCCTTCCCCCCTCAGTGATAGTGAGAGAGACCAGCTCAACCTACAGTAATCCCCTGGGCCCACAGTAACAGTGAGAGAGACCAGCTCACCTACAGTAATCCCTTTGGCCCACTGTAACAGTGAGAGAGAGACCAGCTCACCTACAGTAATCCCCTGGGCCCACAGTGACAGTGAGAGAGACCAGCTCACCTACAGTAATCTCCTGGGCCCACAGTAACAGTGAGAGAGACCAGCTCACCTACAGTAATCCCCTGGGCCCACAGTAACAGTGAGAGAGAGAGAGAGAGACCAGCTCACCTACAGTAATCCCCTGGGCCCACAGTAACAGTGGGAGAGACCAGCTCACCTACAGTAATCTCCTGGGCCCACAGTGACAGTGTGAGAGACCAGCTCACCTACAGTAATCCCCTGGGCACACAGTAACAGTGAGAGAGACCAGCTCACCTACAGTAATCCCCTGGGCCCACAGTAACAGTGTGAGAGACCAGCTCACCTACAGTAGTCCCCTGGGCGCACAGTAACAATGAGAGAGACCAGCTCACCTACAGTAATCCCCTGGGCCCACAGTAACAGTGAGAGAGACCAGCTCACCTACAGTAGTCCCCTGGGCCCACAGTAACAGTGAGAGAGACCAGCTCCCCTACAGTAATCCCCTGGGCCCACAGTGACAGTGAGAGAGACCAGCTCACCTACAGTAATCCCCTGGGCCCACAGTGACAGTGAGAGAGACCAGCTCACCTACAGTAATCCCCTGGACCCACAGTAACAGTGAGAGAGACCAGCTCACCTACATTAATCCCCTTGACCGACAGTAACAGTGAGAGAGACCAGCTCACCTACAGTAATCCCCTGGGCCCACAGTAACAGTGAGAGAGACCAGCTCACCTACAGTAATCCCCTGGGCCCACAGTAACAGTGAGAGACACCAGCTCATCTACAGTAATCCCCTGGGCTCACAGTACCAGTGAGAGAGACCAGCTCACCTACAGTAATCCCCTGGACCCACAGTAACAGTGAGTGAGACCAGCTCACCTACAGTAATTCCCTGGACCCACAGTAACAGTGAGAGAGACCAGCTCACCTACAGTAATCCCCTGGACCCACAGTAACAGTGAGTGAGACCAGCTCACCTACAGTAATCCCCTGGACCCACAGTGACAGTGAGAGAGACCAGCTCACCTACAGTAATCCCCTGGGCTCACAGTAACAGTGAGAGAGAGAGAGAGAGACCAGCTCACCTTCAGTAATCCCCTGGGCCCACAAGTGACAGTGAGAGAGACCAGCTCACCTACAGTAATCCCCTGGGCCCACAGTAACAGTGAGAGAGAGAGAGAGAGACCAGCTCACCTACAGTAATCCCCTGGGCCCACAGTGACAGTGAGAGAGACCAGCTCACCTACAGTAATCTCCTGGGCCCACAGTAACAGTGAGAGAGACCAGCTCACCTACAGTAATCCCCTGAGCCCACAGTAACAGTGAGAGAGAGAGAGAGAGACCAGCTCACCTACAGTATTCCCCTGGGCCCACAGTAACAGTGGGAGAGACCAGCTCACCTACATTAATCTTCTGGGCCCACAGTGATAGTGTGAGAGACCAGCTCACCTACAGTAATCCCCTGGGCACACAGTAACAGTGAGAGAGACCAGCTCACCTACAGTAATCTCCTGGGCCCACAGTAACAGTGAGAGAGAGACCAACTCACCTACAGTAATCCCCTGGGCCCACAGTAACAGTGAGAGAGAGAGAGAGAGACCAGCTCACCTACAGTAATCCCCTGGGCCCACAGTAACAGTGGGAGAGACCAGCTCACCTACAGTAATCTCCTGGGCCCACAGTAACAGTGAGAGAGAGACCAACTCACCTACAGTAATCCCCTGGGCCCACAGTAACAGTGAGAGAGACCAGCTCACCTACAGTAATCCCCTGGGCCCACAGTAATAGTGAGAGAGACCAGCTCACCTACAGTAATCCCCTGGGCCCACGTAACAGTGAGAGAGAGAGAGAGAGAGAGAGACCAGCTCACTTACAGTAATCCCCTGGGCCCACAGTAACAGTGAGAGAGAGAGAGAGAGAGCAGCTCACCTACAGTAATCCCCTGGGCCCATAGTAACAGTGTGAGAGACCAGCTCACCTACAGTAATCCCCTGGACCCACAGTAACAGTGAGAGAGACCAGCTCACCTACAGTAATCCCCTGGGCTCACAGTAACAGTGAGAGAGAGAGAGAGAGAGAGAGAGACCAGCTCACCTACAGTAATCTCCTGGGCCCACAGTAACAGTGAGAGAGACCAGCTCACCTACAGTAATCCCCTGGGCCCACAGTAACAGTGAGAGAGAGAGAGAGAGACCAGCTCACCTACAGTAATCCCCTGGGCCCACAGTAACAGTTGGAGAGACCAGCTCACCTACAGTAATCTCCTGGGCCCACAGTGACAGTGTGAGAGACCAGCTCACCTACAGTAATCCCCTGGGCACACAGTAACAGTGAGAGAGACCAGCTCACCTACAGTAATCTCCTGGGCCCACAGTAACAGTGAGAGAGAGACCAACTCACCTACAGTAATCCCCTGGGCCCACAGTAACAGTGAGAGAGACCAGCTCACCTACAGTAATCCCCTGGACCCACAGTAACAGTGAGAGAGACCAGCTCACCTACAGTAATCCCCTCGACCCACAGTGACAGTGAGAGAGACCAGCTCACCTACAGTAGTCCCCTGGGCCCACAGTAGCAGTGAGAGAGACCAGCTCACCTACAGTAATCCCCTGGGCCCACAGTAACAGTGAGAGAGACCAGCTCACCTACAGTAGTCCCCTGGGCCCACAATAACAGTGAGAGAGACCAGCTCACCTACAGTAATCCCCTGGGCCCACAGTAACAGTGAGAGAGACCAGCTCACCTACAGTAATCCCCTGGGCCCACAGTAACAGTGAGAGAGAGAGAGAGAGAGAGAGACCAGCTCACCTACAGTAATCCCCTGGGCCCACAGTAACAGTGAGAGAGACCAGCTCACCTACAGTAATCCCCTGGGCCCACAGTAACAGTGAGAGAGACCAGCTCACCTACAGTAATCTCCTGGGCCCACAGAGACAGTGTGAGAGACCAGCTCACCTACAGTAATCCCCTGGGCACACAGTAACAGTGAGAGAGACCAGCTCACCTACAGTAATCCCCTGGGCCCACAGTAACAGTGAGAGAGAGAGAGAGAGAGACCAGCTCACCTACAGTAATCTCCTGGGCCCACAGTAACAGTGTGAGAGACCAGCTCACCTACAGTAATCTCCTGGGCCCACAGAGACAGTGTGAGAGACCAGCTCACCTACAGTAATCCCCTGGGCACACAGTAACAGTGAGAAAGACCAGCTCACCTACAGTAATCCCCTGGGCCCACAGCAACAGTGAGAGAGAAAGACCAGCTCACCTACAGTTATCCCCTGGGCCCACAGTAACACTGAGGGAGTCCAGCTCCACCTACAGTAATCTCCTGGGCCCACAGTAACAGTGTGAGAGACCAGCTCAACCTACAGTAATCCCGTGGGTCCACAGTAACAGTGAGAGAGACCAGCTCACCTACAGTAATCCCCTTCCCCCCTCAGTGATAGTGAGAGAGACCAGCTCAACCTACAGTAATCCCCTGGGCCCACAGTAACAGTGAGAGAGACCAGCTCACCTACAGTAATCCCTTTGGCCCACTGTAACAGTGAGAGAGAGACCAGCTCACCTACAGTAATCCCCTGGGCCCACAGTGACAGTGAGAGAGACCAGCTCACCTACAGTAATCTCCTGGGCCCACAGTAACAGTGAGAGAGACCAGCTCACCTACAGTAATCCCCTGGGCCCACAGTAACAGTGAGAGAGAGAGAGAGAGACCAGCTCACCTACAGTAATCCCCTGGGCCCACAGTAACAGTGGGAGAGACCAGCTCACCTACAGTAATCTCCTGGGCCCACAGTGACAGTGTGAGAGACCAGCTCACCTACAGTAATCCCCTGGGCACACAGTAACAGTGAGAGAGACCAGCTCACCTACAGTAATCCCCTGGGCCCACAGTAACAGTGTGAGAGACCAGCTCACCTACAGTAGTCCCCTGGGCGCACAGTAACAATGAGAGAGACCAGCTCACCTACAGTAATCCCCTGGGCCCACAGTAACAGTGAGAGAGACCAGCTCACCTACAGTAGTCCCCTGGGCCCACAGTAACAGTGAGAGAGACCAGCTCCCCTACAGTAATCCCCTGGGCCCACAGTGACAGTGAGAGAGACCAGCTCACCTACAGTAATCCCCTGGGCCCACAGTGACAGTGAGAGAGACCAGCTCACCTACAGTAATCCCCTGGACCCACAGTAACAGTGAGAGAGACCAGCTCACCTACATTAATCCCCTTGACCGACAGTAACAGTGAGAGAGACCAGCTCACCTACAGTAATCCCCTGGGCCCACAGTAACAGTGAGAGAGACCAGCTCACCTACAGTAATCCCCTGGGCCCACAGTAACAGTGAGAGACACCAGCTCATCTACAGTAATCCCCTGGGCTCACAGTACCAGTGAGAGAGACCAGCTCACCTACAGTAATCCCCTGGACCCACAGTAACAGTGAGTGAGACCAGCTCACCTACAGTAATTCCCTGGACCCACAGTAACAGTGAGAGAGACCAGCTCACCTACAGTAATCCCCTGGACCCACAGTAACAGTGAGTGAGACCAGCTCACCTACAGTAATCCCCTGGACCCACAGTGACAGTGAGAGAGACCAGCTCACCTACAGTAATCCCCTGGGCTCACAGTAACAGTGAGAGAGAGAGAGAGAGACCAGCTCACCTTCAGTAATCCCCTGGGCCCACAAGTGACAGTGAGAGAGACCAGCTCACCTACAGTAATCCCCTGGGCCCACAGTAACAGTGAGAGAGAGAGAGAGAGACCAGCTCACCTACAGTAATCCCCTGGGCCCACAGTGACAGTGAGAGAGACCAGCTCACCTACAGTAATCTCCTGGGCCCACAGTAACAGTGAGAGAGACCAGCTCACCTACAGTAATCCCCTGAGCCCACAGTAACAGTGAGAGAGAGAGAGAGAGACCAGCTCACCTACAGTATTCCCCTGGGCCCACAGTAACAGTGGGAGAGACCAGCTCACCTACATTAATCTCCTGGGCCCACAGTGATAGTGTGAGAGACCAGCTCACCTACAGTAATCCCCTGGGCACACAGTAACAGTGAGAGAGACCAGCTCACCTACAGTAATCTCCTGGGCCCACAGTAACAGTGAGAGAGAGACCAACTCACCTACAGTAATCCCCTGGGCCCACAGTAACAGTGAGAGAGACCAGCTCACCTACAGTAATCCCCTGGACCCACAGTAACAGTGAGAGAGACCAGCTCACCTACAGTAATCCCCTCGACCCACAGTGACAGTGAGAGAGACCAGCTCACCTACAGTAGTCCCCTGGGCCCACAGTAGCAGTGAGAGAGACCAGCTCACCTACAGTAATCCCCTGGGCCCACAGTAACAGTGAGAGAGACCAGCTCACCTACAGTAGTCCCCTGGGCCCACAATAACAGTGAGAGAGACCAGCTCACCTACAGTAATCCCCTGGGCCCACAGTAACAGTGAGAGAGACCAGCTCACCTACAGTAATCCCCTGGGCCCACAGTAACAGTGAGAGAGACCAGCTCACCTACAGTAATCCCCTGGGCCCACAGTAACAGTGAGAGAGAGAGAGAGAGAGACCAGCTCACCTACAGTAATCTCCTGGGCCCACAGTAACAGTGTGAGAGACCAGCTCACCTACAGTAATCTCCTGGGCCCACAGAGACAGTGTGAGAGCCCAGCTCACCTACAGTAATCCCCTGGGCACACAGTAACAGTGAGAGAGACCAGCTCACCTATAGTAATCCCCTGGGCCCACAGCAACAGTGAGAGAGAAAGACCAGCTCACCTACAGTTATCCCCTGGGCCCACAGTAACACTGAGGGAGTCCAGCTCCACCTACAGTAATCTCCTGGGCCCACAGTAACAGTGTGAGAGACCAGCTCAACCTACAGTAATCCCGTGGGTCCACAGTAACAGTGAGAGAGACCAGCTCACCTACAGTAATCCCCTTCCCCCCTCAGTGATAGTGAGAGAGACCAGCTCAACCTACAGTAATCCCCTGGGCCCACAGTAACAGTGAGAGAGACCAGCTCACCTACAGTAATCCCTTTGGCCCACTGTAACAGTGAGAGAGAGACCAGCTCACCTACAGTAATCCCCTGGGCCCACAGTGACAGTGAGAGAGACCAGCTCACCTACAGTAATCTCCTGGGCCCACAGTAACAGTGAGAGAGACCAGCTCACCTACAGTAATCCCCTGGGCCCACAGTAACAGTGAGAGAGAGAGAGAGAGACCAGCTCACCTACAGTAATCCCCTGGGCCCACAGTAACAGTGGGAGAGAGCAGCTCACCTACAGTAATCTCCTGGGCCCACAGTGACAGTGTGAGAGACCAGCTCACCTACAGTAATCCCCTGGGCACACAGTAACAGTGAGAGAGACCAGCTCACCTACAGTAATCTCCTGGGCCCACAGTAACAGTGAGAGAGAGACCAACTCACCTACAGTAATCCCCTGGGCCCACAGTAACAGTGAGAGAGACCAGCTCACCTACAGTAATCCCCTGGACCCACAGTAACAGTGAGAGAGACCAGCTCACCTACAGTAATCCCCTCGACCCACAGTGACAGTGAGAGAGACCAGCTCACCTACAGTAGTCCCCTGGGCCCACAGTAGCAGTGAGAGAGACCAGCTCACCTACAGTAATCCCCTGGGCCCACAGTAACAGTGAGAGAGACCAGCTCACCTACAGTAGTCCCCTGGGCCCACAATAACAGTGAGAGAGACCAGCTCACCTACAGTAATCCCCTGGGCCCACAGTAACAGTGAGAGAGACCAGCTCACCTACAGTAATCCCCTGGGCCCACAGTAACAGTGAGAGAGAGAGAGAGAGAGAGAGAGACCAGCTCACCTACAGTAATCCCCTGGGCCCACAGTAACAGTGAGAGAGACCAGCTCACCTACAGTAATCCCCTGGGCCCACAGTAACAGTGAGAGAGACCAGCTCACCTCCAGTAATCCCCTGGGCCCACAGTAACAGTGAGAGAGAGAGAGAGAGAGAGACCAGCTCACCTACAGTAATCTCCTGGGCCCACAGTAACAGTGTGAGAGACCAGCTCACCTACAGTAATCTCCTGGGCCCACAGAGACAGTGTGAGAGACCAGCTCACCTACAGTAATCCCCTGGGCACACAGTAACAGTGAGAGAGACCAGCTCACCTATAGTAATCCCCTGGGCCCACAGTAACAGTGAGAAAGACCAGCTCACCTACAGTAATCCCCTGGGCCCACAGCAACAGTGAGAGAGAGAGACCAGCTCACCTACAGTTATCCCCTGGGCCCACAGTAACACTGAGGGAGTCCAGCTCTACCTACAGTAATCTCCTGGGCCCACAGTAACAGTGTGAGAGACCAGCTCAACCTACAGTAATCCCGTGGGTCCACAGTAACAGTGAGAGAGACCAGCTCACCTACAGTAATCCCCTTCCCCCCTCAGTGATAGTGAGAGAGACCAGCTCAACCTACAGTAATCCCCTGGCCCACAGTAACAGTGAGAGAGACCAGCTCACCTACAGTAATCCCTTTGGCCCACTGTAACAGTGAGAGAGAGACCAGCTCACCTACAGTAATCCCCTGGGCCCACAGTAACAGTGTGAGAGACCAGCTCACCTACAGTAATCCCCTGGGCCCACAGTAACAGCGAGAGAGACCAGCTCACCTACAGTCATCCCCTGGGCCCACAGTAACAGTGAGAGAGACCAGCTCACCTACAGTAATCCCCTGGGCCCACAGTAATAGTGAGAGAGACCAGCTCACCTACAGTAATCCCCTGGGCCCACGTAACAGTGAGAGAGAGAGAGAGAGAGAGAGACCAGCTCACTTACAGTAATCCCCTGGGCCCACAGTAACAGTGAGAGAGAGAGAGAGAGGGCAGCTCACCTACAGTAATCCCCTGGGCCCATAGTAACAGTGTGAGAGACCAGCTCACCTACAGTAATCCCCTGGACCCACAGTAACAGTGAGAGAGACCAGCTCACCTACAGTAATCCCCTGGACCCAGAGTAACAGTGAGAGAGACCAGCTCACCTACAGTAATCCCCTGGACCCACAGTGACAGTGAGAGAAACCAGCTCACCTACAGTAGTCCCCTGGGCCCACAGTAACAGTGAGAGAGACCAGCTCACCTACAGTAATCCCCTGGGCCCACAGTAACAGTGAGAGATACCAGCTCACCTACAGTAATCCCCTGGGCCCACAGTGACAGTGAGAGAGACCAGCTCACCTACAGTAATCCCCTGGGCCCACAGTAACAGTGAGAGAGACCAGCTCACCTACAGTAATCCCCTGGGCCCACAGTAACAGTGAGAGAGAGAGAGAGAGACCAGCTCACCTACAGTAATCCCCTGGACCCACAGTAACAGTGAGAGAGACCAGCTCACCTACAGTAATCCCCTGGGCCCACAGTGACAGTGAGAGAGACCAGCTCACCTACAGTAGTCCCCTGGGCCCACAGTAACAGTGAGAGAGACCAGCTCCCCTACAGTAATCCCCTGGGCCCACAGTGACAGTGAGAGAGACCAGCTCCCCTACAGTAATCCCCTGGGCCCACAGTAACAGTGAGAGAGAGAGAGAGAGACCAGCTCACCTTCAGTAATCCCCTGGGCCCACAGTAACAGTGAGAAAGACCAGCTCACCTACAGTAATCCCCTGGGGCCACAGCAACAGTGAGAGAGAGAGACCAGCTCACCTACAGTTATCCCCTGGGCCCACAGTAACACTGAGGGAGTCCAGCTCTACCTACAGTAATCTCCTGGGCCCACAGTAACAGTGTGAGAGACCAGCTCAACCTACAGTAATCCCGTGGGTCCACAGTAACAGTGAGAGAGACCAGCTCACCTACAGTAATCTCCTGGGCCCACAGAGACAGTGTGAGAGACCAGCTCACCTACAGTAATCCCCTGGGCACACAGTAACAGTGAGAAAGACCAGCTCACCTACAGTAATCCCCTGGGCCCACAGCAACAGTGAGAGAGAAAGACCAGCTCACCTACAGTTATCCCCTGGGCCCACAGTAACACTGAGGGAGTCCAGCTCCACCTACAGTAATCTCCTGGGCCCACAGTAACAGTGTGAGAGACCAGCTCAACCTACAGTAATCCCGTGGGTCCACAGTAACAGTGAGAGAGACCAGCTCACCTACAGTAATCCCCTTCCCCCCTCAGTGATAGTGAGAGAGACCAGCTCAACCTACAGTAATCCCCTGGGCCCACAGTAACAGTGAGAGAGATCAGCTCACCTACAGTAATCCCTTTGGCCCACTGTAACAGTGAGAGAGAGACCAGCTCACCTACAGTAATCCCCTGGGCCCACAGTGACAGTGAGAGAGACCAGCTCACCTACAGTAATCTCCTGGGCCCACAGTAACAGTGAGAGAGACCAGCTCACCTACAGTAATCCCCTGGGCCCACAGTAACAGTGAGAGAGAGAGAGAGAGACCAGCTCACCTACAGTAATCCCCTGGGCCCACAGTAACAGTGGGAGAGACCAGCTCACCTACAGTAATCTCCTGGGCCCACAGTGACAGTGTGAGAGACCAGCTCACCTACAGTAATCCCCTGGGCACACAGTAACAGTGAGAGAGACCAGCTCACCTACAGTAATCCCCTGGGCCCACAGTAACAGTGTGAGAGACCAGCTCACCTACAGTAGTCCCCTGGGCGCACAGTAACAATGAGAGAGACCAGCTCACCTACAGTAATCCCCTGGGCCCACAGTAACAGTGAGAGAGACCAGCTCACCTACAGTAGTCCCCTGGGCCCACAGTAACAGTGAGAGAGACCAGCTCCCCTACAGTAATCCCCTGGGCCCACAGTGACAGTGAGAGAGACCAGCTCACCTACAGTAATCCCCTGGGCCCACAGTGACAGTGAGAGAGACCAGCTCACCTACAGTAATCCCCTGGACCCACAGTAACAGTGAGAGAGACCAGCTCACCTACAGTAATCCCCTTGACCGACAGTAACAGTGAGAGAGACCAGCTCACCTACAGTAATCCCCTGGGCCCACAGTAACAGTGAGAGAGACCAGCTCACCTACAGTAATCCCCTGGGCCCACAGTAACAGTGAGAGAGACCAGCTCATCTACAGTAATCCCCTGGGCTCACAGTACCAGTGAGAGAGACCAGCTCACCTACAGTAATCCCCTGGACCCACAGTAACAGTGAGTGAGACCAGCTCACCTACAGTAATTCCCTGGACCCACAGTAACAGTGAGAGAGACCAGCTCACCTACAGTAATTCCCTGGACCCACAGTAACAGTGAGTGAGACCAGCTCACCTACAGTAATCCCCTGGACCCACAGTGACAGTGAGAGAGACCAGCTCACCTACAGTAATCCCCTGGGCTCACAGTAACAGTGAGAGAGAGAGAGAGAGACCAGCTCACCTTCAGTAATCCCCTGGGCCCACAAGTGACAGTGAGAGAGACCAGCTCACCTACAGTAATCCCCTGGGCCCACAGTAACAGTGAGAGAGAGAGAGAGAGACCAGCTCACCTACAGTAATCCCCTGGGCCCACAGTGACAGTGAGAGAGACCAGCTCACCTACAGTAATCTCCTGGGCCCACAGTAACAGTGAGAGAGACCAGCTCACCTACAGTAATCCCCTGGGCCCACAGTAACAGTGAGAGAGAGAGAGAGAGACCAGCTCACCTACAGTATTCCCCTGGGCCCACAGTAACAGTGGGAGAGACCAGCTCACCTACATTAATCTCCTGGGCCCACAGTGATAGTGTGAGAGACCAGCTCACCTACAGTAATCCCCTGGGCACACAGTAACAGTGAGAGAGACCAGCTCACCTACAGTAATCTCCTGGGCCCACAGTAACAGTGAGAGAGAGACCAACTCACCTACAGTAATCCCCTGGGCCCACAGTAACAGTGAGAGAGACCAGCTCACCTACAGTAATCCCCTGGACCCACAGTAACAGTGAGAGAGACCAGCTCACCTACAGTAATCCCCTCGACCCACAGTGACAGTGAGAGAGACCAGCTCACCTACAGTAGTCCCCTGGGCCCACAGTAGCAGTGAGAGAGACCAGCTCACCTACAGTAATCCCCTGGGCCCACAGTAACAGTGAGAGAGACCAGCTCACCTACAGTAGTCCCCTGGGCCCACAATAACAGTGAGAGAGACCAGCTCACCTACAGTAATCCCCTGGGCCCACAGTAACAGTGAGAGAGACCAGCTCACCTACAGTAATCCCCTGGGCCCACAGTAACAGTGAGAGAGACCAGCTCACCTACAGTAATCCCCTGGGCCCACAGTAACAGTGAGAGAGAGAGAGAGAGAGAGACCAGCTCACCTACAGTAATCTCCTGGGCCCACAGAGACAGTGTGAGAGACCAGCTCACCTACAGTAATCCCCTGGGCACACAGTAACAGTGAGAGAGACCAGCTCACCTATAGTAATCCCCTGGGCCCACAGCAACAGTGAGAGAGAAAGACCAGCTCACCTACAGTTATCCCCTGGGCCCACAGTAACACTGAGGGAGTCCAGCTCCACCTACAGTAATCTCCTGGGCCCACAGTAACAGTGTGAGAGACCAGCTCAACCTACAGTAATCCCGTGGGTCCACAGTAACAGTGAGAGAGACCAGCTCACCTACAGTAATCCCCTTCCCCCCTCAGTGATAGTGAGAGAGACCAGCTCAACCTACAGTAATCCCCTGGGCCCACAGTAACAGTGAGAGAGACCAGCTCACCTACAGTAATCCCTTTGGCCCACTGTAACAGTGAGAGAGAGACCAGCTCACCTACAGTAATCCCCTGGGCCCACAGTGACAGTGAGAGAGACCAGCTCACCTACAGTAATCTCCTGGGCCCACAGTAACAGTGAGAGAGACCAGCTCACCTACAGTAATCCCCTGGGCCCACAGTAACAGTGAGAGAGAGAGAGAGAGACCAGCTCACCTACAGTAATCCCCTGGGCCCACAGTAACAGTGGGAGAGAGCAGCTCACCTACAGTAATCTCCTGGGCCCACAGTGACAGTGTGAGAGACCAGCTCACCTACAGTAATCCCCTGGGCACACAGTAACAGTGAGAGAGACCAGCTCACCTACAGTAATCTCCTGGGCCCACAGTAACAGTGAGAGAGAGACCAACTCACCCACAGTAATCCCCTGGGCCCACAGTAACAGTGAGAGAGACCAGCTCACCTACAGTAATCCCCTGGACCCACAGTAACAGTGAGAGAGACCAGCTCACCTACAGTAATCCCCTCGACCCACAGTGACAGTGAGAGAGACCAGCTCACCTACAGTAGTCCCCTGGGCCCACAGTAGCAGTGAGAGAGACCAGCTCACCTACAGTAATCCCCTGGGCCCACAGTAACAGTGAGAGAGACCAGCTCACCTACAGTAGTCCCCTGGGCCCACAATAACAGTGAGAGAGACCAGCTCACCTACAGTAATCCCCTGGGCCCACAGTAACAGTGAGAGAGACCAGCTCACCTACAGTAATCCCCTGGGCCCACAGTAACAGTGAGAGAGAGAGAGAGAGAGAGAGAGACCAGCTCACCTACAGTAATCCCCTGGGCCCACAGTAACAGTGAGAGAGACCAGCTCACCTACAGTAATCCCCTGGGCCCACAGTAACAGTGAGAGAGACCAGCTCACCTCCAGTAATCCCCTGGGCCCACAGTAACAGTGAGAGAGAGAGAGAGAGAGAGACCAGCTCACCTACAGTAATCTCCTGGGCCCACAGTAACAGTGTGAGAGACCAGCTCACCTACAGTAATCTCCTGGGCCCACAGAGACAGTGTGAGAGACCAGCTCACCTACAGTAATCCCCTGGGCACACAGTAACAGTGAGAGAGACCAGCTCACCTATAGTAATCCCCTGGGCCCACAGTAACAGTGAGAAAGACCAGCTCACCTACAGTAATCCCCTGGGCCCACAGCAACAGTGAGAGAGAGAGACCAGCTCACCTACAGTTATCCCCTGGGCCCACAGTAACACTGAGGGAGTCCAGCTCTACCTACAGTAATCTCCTGGGCCCACAGTAACAGTGTGAGAGACCAGCTCAACCTACAGTAATCCCGTGGGTCCACAGTAACAGTGAGAGAGACCAGCTCACCTACAGTAATCCCCTTCCCCCCTCAGTGATAGTGAGAGAGACCAGCTCAACCTACAGTAATCCCCTGGCCCACAGTAACAGTGAGAGAGACCAGCTCACCTACAGTAATCCCTTTGGCCCACTGTAACAGTGAGAGAGAGACCAGCTCACCTACAGTAATCCCCTGGGCCCACAGTAACAGTGTGAGAGACCAGCTCACCTACAGTAATCCCCTGGGCCCACAGTAACAGCGAGAGAGACCAGCTCACCTACAGTCATCCCCTGGGCCCACAGTAACAGTGAGAGAGACCAGCTCACCTACAGTAATCCCCTGGGCCCACAGTAATAGTGAGAGAGACCAGCTCACCTACAGTAATCCCCTGGGCCCACGTAACAGTGAGAGAGAGAGAGAGAGAGAGAGACCAGCTCACTTACAGTAATCCCCTGGGCCCACAGTAACAGTGAGAGAGAGAGAGAGAGAGCAGCTCACCTACAGTAATCCCCTGGGCCCATAGTAACAGTGTGAGAGACCAGCTCACCTACAGTAATCCCCTGGACCCACAGTAACAGTGAGAGAGACCAGCTCACCTACAGTAATCCCCTGGACCCAGAGTAACAGTGAGAGAGACCAGCTCACCTACAGTAATCCCCTGGACCCACAGTGACAGTGAGAGAAACCAGCTCACCTACAGTAGTCCCCTGGGCCCACAGTAACAGTGAGAGAGACCAGCTCACCTACAGTAATCCCCTGGGCCCACAGTAACAGTGAGAGATACCAGCTCACCTACAGTAATCCCCTGGGCCCACAGTGACAGTGAGAGAGACCAGCTCACCTACAGTAATCCCCTGGGCCCACAGTAACAGTGAGAGAGACCAGCTCACCTACAGTAATCCCCTGGGCCCACAGTAACAGTGAGAGAGAGAGAGAGAGACCAGCTCACCTACAGTAATCCCCTGGACCCACAGTAACAGTGAGAGAGACCAGCTCACCTACAGTAATCCCCTGGGCCCACAGTGACAGTGAGAGAGACCAGCTCACCTACAGTAGTCCCCTGGGCCCACAGTAACAGTGAGAGAGACCAGCTCCCCTACAGTAATCCCCTGGGCCCACAGTGACAGTGAGAGAGACCAGCTCCCCTACAGTAATCCCCTGGGCCCACAGTAACAGTGAGAGAGAGAGAGAGAGACCAGCTCACCTTCAGTAATCCCCTGGGCCCACAGTAACAGTGAGAAAGACCAGCTCACCTACAGTAATCCCCTGGGGCCACAGCAACAGTGAGAGAGAGAGACCAGCTCACCTACAGTTATCCCCTGGGCCCACAGTAACACTGAGGGAGTCCAGCTCTACCTACAGTAATCTCCTGGGCCCACAGAGACAGTGTGAGAGACCAGCTCACCTACAGTAATCCCCTGGGCACACAGTAACAGTGAGAGAGACCAGCTCACCTACAGTAATCCCCTGGGCCCACAGTAACAGTGAGAGAGAGAGAGAGAGACCAGCTCACCTACAGTAATCCCCTGGGCCCACAGTAACAGTGAGAGAGACCAGCTCACCTACAGTAATCCCCTGGGCCCACAGTAACAGTGAGAGAGACCAGCTCACCTACAGTAATCTCCTGGGCCCACAGAGACAGTGTGAGAGACCAGCTCACCTACAGTAATCCCCTGGGCACACAGTAACAGTGAGAGAGACCAGCTCACCTACAGTAATCCCCTGGGCCCACAGTAACAGTGAGAGAGAGAGAGAGAGAGACCAGCTCACCTACAGTAATCTCCTGGGCCCACAGTAACAGTGTGAGAGACCAGCTCACCTACAGTAATCTCCTGGGCCCACAGAGACAGTGTGAGAGACCAGCTCACCTACAGTAATCCCCTGGGCACACAGTAACAGTGAGAAAGACCAGCTCACCTACAGTAATCCCCTGGGCCCACAGCAACAGTGAGAGAGAAAGACCAGCTCACCTACAGTTATCCCCTGGGCCCACAGTAACACTGAGGGAGTCCAGCTCCACCTACAGTAATCTCCTGGGCCCACAGTAACAGTGTGAGAGACCAGCTCAACCTACAGTAATCCCGTGGGTCCACAGTAACAGTGAGAGAGACCAGCTCACCTACAGTAATCCCCTTCCCCCCTCAGTGATAGTGAGAGAGACCAGCTCAACCTACAGTAATCCCCTGGGCCCACAGTAACAGTGAGAGAGACCAGCTCACCTACAGTAATCCCTTTGGCCCACTGTAACAGTGAGAGAGAGACCAGCTCACCTACAGTAATCCCCTGGGCCCACAGTGACAGTGAGAGAGACCAGCTCACCTACAGTAATCTCCTGGGCCCACAGTAACAGTGAGAGAGACCAGCTCACCTACAGTAATCCCCTGGGCCCACAGTAACAGTGAGAGAGAGAGAGAGAGACCAGCTCACCTACAGTAATCCCCTGGGCCCACAGTAACAGTGGGAGAGACCAGCTCACCTACAGTAATCTCCTGGGCCCACAGTGACAGTGTGAGAGACCAGCTCACCTACAGTAATCCCCTGGGCACACAGTAACAGTGAGAGAGACCAGCTCACCTACAGTAATCCCCTGGGCCCACAGTAACAGTGTGAGAGACCAGCTCACCTACAGTAGTCCCCTGGGCGCACAGTAACAATGAGAGAGACCAGCTCACCTACAGTAATCCCCTGGGCCCACAGTAACAGTGAGAGAGACCAGCTCACCTACAGTAGTCCCCTGGGCCCACAGTAACAGTGAGAGAGACCAGCTCCCCTACAGTAATCCCCTGGGCCCACAGTGACAGTGAGAGAGACCAGCTCACCTACAGTAATCCCCTGGGCCCACAGTGACAGTGAGAGAGACCAGCTCACCTACAGTAATCCCCTGGACCCACAGTAACAGTGAGAGAGACCAGCTCACCTACATTAATCCCCTTGACCGACAGTAACAGTGAGAGAGACCAGCTCACCTACAGTAATCCCCTGGGCCCACAGTAACAGTGAGAGAGACCAGCTCACCTACAGTAATCCCCTGGGCCCACAGTAACAGTGAGAGACACCAGCTCATCTACAGTAATCCCCTGGGCTCACAGTACCAGTGAGAGAGACCAGCTCACCTACAGTAATCCCCTGGACCCACAGTAACAGTGAGTGAGACCAGCTCACCTACAGTAATTCCCTGGACCCACAGTAACAGTGAGAGAGACCAGCTCACCTACAGTAATCCCCTGGACCCACAGTAACAGTGAGTGAGACCAGCTCACCTACAGTAATCCCCTGGACCCACAGTGACAGTGAGAGAGACCAGCTCACCTACAGTAATCCCCTGGGCTCACAGTAACAGTGAGAGAGAGAGAGAGAGACCAGCTCACCTTCAGTAATCCCCTGGGCCCACAAGTGACAGTGAGAGAGACCAGCTCACCTACAGTAATCCCCTGGGCCCACAGTAACAGTGAGAGAGAGAGAGAGAGACCAGCTCACCTACAGTAATCCCCTGGGCCCACAGTGACAGTGAGAGAGACCAGCTCACCTACAGTAATCTCCTGGGCCCACAGTAACAGTGAGAGAGACCAGCTCACCTACAGTAATCCCCTGAGCCCACAGTAACAGTGAGAGAGAGAGAGAGAGACCAGCTCACCTACAGTATTCCCCTGGGCCCACAGTAACAGTGGGAGAGACCAGCTCACCTACATTAATCTCCTGGGCCCACAGTGATAGTGTGAGAGACCAGCTCACCTACAGTAATCCCCTGGGCACACAGTAACAGTGAGAGAGACCAGCTCACCTACAGTAATCTCCTGGGCCCACAGTAACAGTGAGAGAGAGACCAACTCACCTACAGTAATCCCCTGGGCCCACAGTAACAGTGAGAGAGACCAGCTCACCTACAGTAATCCCCTGGACCCACAGTAACAGTGAGAGAGACCAGCTCACCTACAGTAATCCCCTCGACCCACAGTGACAGTGAGAGAGACCAGCTCACCTACAGTAGTCCCCTGGGCCCACAGTAGCAGTGAGAGAGACCAGCTCACCTACAGTAATCCCCTGGGCCCACAGTAACAGTGAGAGAGACCAGCTCACCTACAGTAGTCCCCTGGGCCCACAATAACAGTGAGAGAGACCAGCTCACCTACAGTAATCCCCTGGGCCCACAGTAACAGTGAGAGAGACCAGCTCACCTACAGTAATCCCCTGGGCCCACAGTAACAGTGAGAGAGACCAGCTCACCTACAGTAATCCCCTGGGCCCACAGTAACAGTGAGAGAGAGAGAGAGAGAGACCAGCTCACCTACAGTAATCTCCTGGGCCCACAGTAACAGTGTGAGAGACCAGCTCACCTACAGTAATCTCCTGGGCCCACAGAGACAGTGTGAGAGACCAGCTCACCTACAGTAATCCCCTGGGCACACAGTAACAGTGAGAGAGACCAGCTCACCTATAGTAATCCCCTGGGCCCACAGCAACAGTGAGAGAGAAAGACCAGCTCACCTACAGTTATCCCCTGGGCCCACAGTAACACTGAGGGAGTCCAGCTCCACCTACAGTAATCTCCTGGGCCCACAGTAACAGTGTGAGAGACCAGCTCAACCTACAGTAATCCCGTGGGTCCACAGTAACAGTGAGAGAGACCAGCTCACCTACAGTAATCCCCTTCCCCCCTCAGTGATAGTGAGAGAGACCAGCTCAACCTACAGTAATCCCCTGGGCCCACAGTAACAGTGAGAGAGACCAGCTCACCTACAGTAATCCCTTTGGCCCACTGTAACAGTGAGAGAGAGACCAGCTCACCTACAGTAATCCCCTGGGCCCACAGTGACAGTGAGAGAGACCAGCTCACCTACAGTAATCTCCTGGGCCCACAGTAACAGTGAGAGAGACCAGCTCACCTACAGTAATCCCCTGGGCCCACAGTAACAGTGAGAGAGAGAGAGAGAGACCAGCTCACCTACAGTAATCCCCTGGGCCCACAGTAACAGTGGGAGAGACCAGCTCACCTACAGTAATCTCCTGGGCCCACAGTGACAGTGTGAGAGACCAGCTCACCTACAGTAATCCCCTGGGCACACAGTAACAGTGAGAGAGACCAGCTCACCTACAGTAATCTCCTGGGCCCACAGTAACAGTGAGAGAGAGACCAACTCACCTACAGTAATCCCCTGGGCCCACAGTAACAGTGAGAGAGACCAGCTCACCTACAGTAATCCCCTGGACCCACAGTAACAGTGAGAGAGACCAGCTCACCTACAGTAATCCCCTCGACCCACAGTGACAGTGAGAGAGACCAGCTCACCTACAGTAGTCCCCTGGGCCCACAGTAGCAGTGAGAGAGACCAGCTCACCTACAGTAATCCCCTGGGCCCACAGTAACAGTGAGAGAGACCAGCTCACCTACAGTAGTCCCCTGGGCCCACAATAACAGTGAGAGAGACCAGCTCACCTACAGTAATCCCCTGGGCCCACAGTAACAGTGAGAGAGACCAGCTCACCTACAGTAATCCCCTGGGCCCACAGTAACAGTGAGAGAGAGAGAGAGAGAGAGAGAGACCAGCTCACCTACAGTAATCCCCTGGGCCCACAGTAACAGTGAGAGAGACCAGCTCACCTACAGTAATCCCCTGGGCCCACAGTAACAGTGAGAGAGACCAGCTCACCTCCAGTAATCCCCTGGGCCCACAGTAACAGTGAGAGAGAGAGAGAGAGAGAGACCAGCTCACCTACAGTAATCTCCTGGGCCCACAGTAACAGTGTGAGAGACCAGCTCACCTACAGTAATCTCCTGGGCCCACAGAGACAGTGTGAGAGACCAGCTCACCTACAGTAATCCCCTGGGCACACAGTAACAGTGAGAGAGACCAGCTCACCTATAGTAATCCCCTGGGCCCACAGTAACAGTGAGAAAGACCAGCTCACCTACAGTAATCCCCTGGGCCCACAGCAACAGTGAGAGAGAGAGACCAGCTCACCTACAGTTATCCCCTGGGCCCACAGTAACACTGAGGGAGTCCAGCTCTACCTACAGTAATCTCCTGGGCCCACAGTAACAGTGTGAGAGACCAGCTCAACCTACAGTAATCCCGTGGGTCCACAGTAACAGTGAGAGAGACCAGCTCACCTACAGTAATCCCCTTCCCCCCTCAGTGATAGTGAGAGAGACCAGCTCAACCTACAGTAATCCCCTGGCCCACAGTAACAGTGAGAGAGACCAGCTCACCTACAGTAATCCCTTTGGCCCACTGTAACAGTGAGAGAGAGACCAGCTCACCTACAGTAATCCCCTGGGCCCACAGTAACAGTGTGAGAGACCAGCTCACCTACAGTAATCCCCTGGGCCCACAGTAACAGCGAGAGAGACCAGCTCACCTACAGTCATCCCCTGGGCCCACAGTAACAGTGAGAGAGACCAGCTCACCTACAGTAATCCCCTGGGCCCACAGTAATAGTGAGAGAGACCAGCTCACCTACAGTAATCCCCTGGGCCCACGTAACAGTGAGAGAGAGAGAGAGAGAGAGAGACCAGCTCACTTACAGTAATCCCCTGGGCCCACAGTAACAGTGAGAGAGAGAGAGAGAGAGCAGCTCACCTACAGTAATCCCCTGGGCCCATAGTAACAGTGTGAGAGACCAGCTCACCTACAGTAATCCCCTGGACCCACAGTAACAGTGAGAGAGACCAGCTCACCTACAGTAATCCCCTGGACCCAGAGTAACAGTGAGAGAGACCAGCTCACCTACAGTAATCCCCTGGACCCACAGTGACAGTGAGAGAAACCAGCTCACCTACAGTAGTCCCCTGGGCCCACAGTAACAGTGAGAGAGACCAGCTCACCTACAGTAATCCCCTGGGCCCACAGTAACAGTGAGAGATACCAGCTCACCTACAGTAATCCCCTGGGCCCACAGTGACAGTGAGAGAGACCAGCTCACCTACAGTAATCCCCTGGGCCCACAGTAACAGTGAGAGAGACCAGCTCACCTACAGTAATCCCCTGGGCCCACAGTAACAGTGAGAGAGAGAGAGAGAGACCAGCTCACCTACAGTAATCCCCTGGACCCACAGTAACAGTGAGAGAGACCAGCTCACCTACAGTAATCCCCTGGGCCCACAGTGACAGTGAGAGAGACCAGCTCACCTACAGTAGTCCCCTGGGCCCACAGTAACAGTGAGAGAGACCAGCTCCCCTACAGTAATCCCCTGGGCCCACAGTGACAGTGAGAGAGACCAGCTCCCCTACAGTAATCCCCTGGGCCCACAGTAACAGTGAGAGAGAGAGAGAGAGACCAGCTCACCTTCAGTAATCCCCTGGGCCCACAGTAACAGTGAGAAAGACCAGCTCACCTACAGTAATCCCCTGGGGCCACAGCAACAGTGAGAGAGAGAGACCAGCTCACCTACAGTTATCCCCTGGGCCCACAGTAACACTGAGGGAGTCCAGCTCTACCTACAGTAATCTCCTGGGCCCACAGTAACAGTGTGAGAGACCAGCTCAACCTACAGTAATCCCGTGGGTCCACAGTAACAGTGAGAGAGACCAGCTCACCTACAGTAATCTCCTGGGCCCACAGAGACAGTGTGAGAGACCAGCTCACCTACAGTAATCCCCTGGGCACACAGTAACAGTGAGAAAGACCAGCTCACCTACAGTAATCCCCTGGGCCCACAGCAACAGTGAGAGAGAAAGACCAGCTCACCTACAGTTATCCCCTGGGCCCACAGTAACACTGAGGGAGTCCAGCTCCACCTACAGTAATCTCCTGGGCCCACAGTAACAGTGTGAGAGACCAGCTCAACCTACAGTAATCCCGTGGGTCCACAGTAACAGTGAGAGAGACCAGCTCACCTACAGTAATCCCCTTCCCCCCTCAGTGATAATGAGAGAGACCAGCTCAACCTACAGTAATCCCCTGGGCCCACAGTAACAGTGAGAGAGATCAGCTCACCTACAGTAATCCCTTTGGCCCACTGTAACAGTGAGAGAGAGACCAGCTCACCTACAGTAATCCCCTGGGCCCACAGTGACAGTGAGAGAGACCAGCTCACCTACAGTAATCTCCTGGGCCCACAGTAACAGTGAGAGAGACCAGCTCACCTACAGTAATCCCCTGGGCCCACAGTAACAGTGAGAGAGAGAGAGAGAGACCAGCTCACCTACAGTAATCCCCTGGGCACACAGTAACAGTGGGAGAGACCAGCTCACCTACAGTAATCTCCTGGGCCCACAGTGACAGTGTGAGAGACCAGCTCACCTACAGTAATCCCCTGGGCACACAGTAACAGTGAGAGAGACCAGCTCACCTACAGTAATCCCCTGGGCCCACAGTAACAGTGTGAGAGACCAGCTCACCTACAGTAGTCCCCTGGGCGCACAGTAACAATGAGAGAGACCAGCTCACCTACAGTAATCCCCTGGGCCCACAGTAACAGTGAGAGAGACCAGCTCACCTACAGTAGTCCCCTGGGCCCACAGTAACAGTGAGAGAGACCAGCTCCCCTACAGTAATCCCCTGGGCCCACAGTGACAGTGAGAGAGACCAGCTCACCTACAGTAATCCCCTGGGCCCACAGTGACAGTGAGAGAGACCAGCTCACCTACAGTAATCCCCTGGACCCACAGTAACAGTGAGAGAGACCAGCTCACCTACAGTAATCCCCTTGACCGACAGTAACAGTGAGAGAGACCAGCTCACCTACAGTAATCCCCTGGGCCCACAGTAACAGTGAGAGAGACCAGCTCACCTACAGTAATCCCCTGGGCCCACAGTAACAGTGAGAGAGACCAGCTCATCTACAGTAATCCCCTGGGCTCACAGTACCAGTGAGAGAGACCAGCTCACCTACAGTAATCCCCTGGACCCACAGTAACAGTGAGTGAGACCAGCTCACCTACAGTAATTCCCTGGACCCACAGTAACAGTGAGAGAGACCAGCTCACCTACAGTAATCCCCTGGACCCACAGTAACAGTGAGTGAGACCAGCTCACCTACAGTAATCCCCTGGACCCACAGTGACAGTGAGAGAGACCAGCTCACCTACAGTAATCCCCTGGGCTCACAGTAACAGTGAGAGAGAGAGAGAGAGACCAGCTCACCTACAGTAATCCCCTGGGCCCACAAGTGACAGTGAGAGAGACCAGCTCACCTACAGTAATCCCCTGGGCCCACAGTAACAGTGAGAGAGAGAGAGAGAGACCAGCTCACCTACAGTAATCCCCTGGGCCCACAGTGACAGTGAGAGAGACCAGCTCACCTACAGTAATCTCCTGGGCCCACAGTAACAGTGAGAGAGACCAGCTCACCTACAGTAATCCCCTGGGCCCACAGTAACAGTGAGAGAGAGAGAGAGAGACCAGCTCACCTACAGTATTCCCCTGGGCCCACAGTAACAGTGGGAGAGACCAGCTCACCTACATTAATCTCCTGGGCCCACAGTGATAGTGTGAGAGACCAGCTCACCTACAGTAATCCCCTGGGCACACAGTAACAGTGAGAGAGACCAGCTCACCTACAGTAATCTCCTGGGCCCACAGTAACAGTGAGAGAGAGACCAACTCACCTACAGTAATCCCCTGGGCCCACAGTAACAGTGAGAGAGACCAGCTCACCTACAGTAATCCCCTGGACCCACAGTAACAGTGAGAGAGACCAGCTCACCTACAGTAATCCCCTCGACCCACAGTGACAGTGAGAGAGACCAGCTCACCTACAGTAGTCCCCTGGGCCCACAGTAGCAGTGAGAGAGACCAGCTCACCTACAGTAATCCCCTGGGCCCACAGTAACAGTGAGAGAGACCAGCTCACCTACAGTAGTCCCCTGGGCCCACAATAACAGTGAGAGAGACCAGCTCACCTACAGTAATCCCCTGGGCCCACAGTAACAGTGAGAGAGACCAGCTCACCTACAGTAATCCCCTGGGCCCACAGTAACAGTGAGAGAGACCAGCTCACCTACAGTAATCCCCTGGGCCCACAGTAACAGTGAGAGAGAGAGAGAGAGAGACCAGCTCACCTACAGTAATCTCCTGGGCCCACAGTAACAGTGTGAGAGACCAGCTCACCTACAGTAATCTCCTGGGCCCACAGAGACAGTGTGAGAGACCAGCTCACCTACAGTAATCCCCTGGGCACACAGTAACAGTGAGAGAGACCAGCTCACCTATAGTAATCCCCTGGGCCCACAGCAACAGTGAGAGAGAAAGACCAGCTCACCTACAGTTATCCCCTGGGCCCACAGTAACACTGAGGGAGTCCAGCTCCACCTACAGTAATCTCCTGGGCCCACAGTAACAGTGTGAGAGACCAGCTCAACCTACAGTAATCCCGTGGGTCCACAGTAACAGTGAGAGAGACCAGCTCACCTACAGTAATCCCCTTCCCCCCTCAGTGATAGTGAGAGAGACCAGCTCAACCTACAGTAATCCCCTGGGCCCACAGTAACAGTGAGAGAGACCAGCTCACCTACAGTAATCCCTTTGGCCCACTGTAACAGTGAGAGAGAGACCAGCTCACCTACAGTAATCCCCTGGGCCCACAGTGACAGTGAGAGAGACCAGCTCACCTACAGTAATCTCCTGGGCCCACAGTAACAGTGAGAGAGACCAGCTCACCTACAGTAATCCCCTGGGCCCACAGTAACAGTGAGAGAGAGAGAGAGAGACCAGCTCACCTACAGTAATCCCCTGGGCCCACAGTAACAGTGGGAGAGAGCAGCTCACCTACAGTAATCTCCTGGGCCCACAGTGACAGTGTGAGAGACCAGCTCACCTACAGTAATCCCCTGGGCACACAGTAACAGTGAGAGAGACCAGCTCACCTACAGTAATCTCCTGGGCCCACAGTAACAGTGAGAGAGAGACCAACTCACCCACAGTAATCCCCTGGGCCCACAGTAACAGTGAGAGAGACCAGCTCACCTACAGTAATCCCCTGGACCCACAGTAACAGTGAGAGAGACCAGCTCACCTACAGTAATCCCCTCGACCCACAGTGACAGTGAGAGAGACCAGCTCACCTACAGTAGTCCCCTGGGCCCACAGTAGCAGTGAGAGAGACCAGCTCACCTACAGTAATCCCCTGGGCCCACAGTAACAGTGAGAGAGACCAGCTCACCTACAGTAGTCCCCTGGGCCCACAATAACAGTGAGAGAGACCAGCTCACCTACAGTAATCCCCTGGGCCCACAGTAACAGTGAGAGAGACCAGCTCACCTACAGTAATCCCCTGGGCCCACAGTAACAGTGAGAGAGAGAGAGAGAGAGAGAGAGACCAGCTCACCTACAGTAATCCCCTGGGCCCACAGTAACAGTGAGAGAGACCAGCTCACCTACAGTAATCCCCTGGGCCCACAGTAACAGTGAGAGAGACCAGCTCACCTCCAGTAATCCCCTGGGCCCACAGTAACAGTGAGAGAGAGAGAGAGAGAGAGACCAGCTCACCTACAGTAATCTCCTGGGCCCACAGTAACAGTGTGAGAGACCAGCTCACCTACAGTAATCTCCTGGGCCCACAGAGACAGTGTGAGAGACCAGCTCACCTACAGTAATCCCCTGGGCACACAGTAACAGTGAGAGAGACCAGCTCACCTATAGTAATCCCCTGGGCCCACAGTAACAGTGAGAAAGACCAGCTCACCTACAGTAATCCCCTGGGCCCACAGCAACAGTGAGAGAGAGAGACCAGCTCACCTACAGTTATCCCCTGGGCCCACAGTAACACTGAGGGAGTCCAGCTCTACCTACAGTAATCTCCTGGGCCCACAGTAACAGTGTGAGAGACCAGCTCAACCTACAGTAATCCCGTGGGTCCACAGTAACAGTGAGAGAGACCAGCTCACCTACAGTAATCCCCTTCCCCCCTCAGTGATAGTGAGAGAGACCAGCTCAACCTACAGTAATCCCCTGGCCCACAGTAACAGTGAGAGAGACCAGCTCACCTACAGTAATCCCTTTGGCCCACTGTAACAGTGAGAGAGAGACCAGCTCACCTACAGTAATCCCCTGGGCCCACAGTAACAGTGTGAGAGACCAGCTCACCTACAGTAATCCCCTGGGCCCACAGTAACAGCGAGAGAGACCAGCTCACCTACAGTCATCCCCTGGGCCCACAGTAACAGTGAGAGAGACCAGCTCACCTACAGTAATCCCCTGGGCCCACAGTAATAGTGAGAGAGACCAGCTCACCTACAGTAATCCCCTGGGCCCACGTAACAGTGAGAGAGAGAGAGAGAGAGAGAGACCAGCTCACTTACAGTAATCCCCTGGGCCCACAGTAACAGTGAGAGAGAGAGAGAGAGAGCAGCTCACCTACAGTAATCCCCTGGGCCCATAGTAACAGTGTGAGAGACCAGCTCACCTACAGTAATCCCCTGGACCCACAGTAACAGTGAGAGAGACCAGCTCACCTACAGTAATCCCCTGGACCCAGAGTAACAGTGAGAGAGACCAGCTCACCTACAGTAATCCCCTGGACCCACAGTGACAGTGAGAGAAACCAGCTCACCTACAGTAGTCCCCTGGGCCCACAGTAACAGTGAGAGAGACCAGCTCACCTACAGTAATCCCCTGGGCCCACAGTAACAGTGAGAGATACCAGCTCACCTACAGTAATCCCCTGGGCCCACAGTGACAGTGAGAGAGACCAGCTCACCTACAGTAATCCCCTGGGCCCACAGTAACAGTGAGAGAGACCAGCTCACCTACAGTAATCCCCTGGGCCCACAGTAACAGTGAGAGAGAGAGAGAGAGACCAGCTCACCTACAGTAATCCCCTGGACCCACAGTAACAGTGAGAGAGACCAGCTCACCTACAGTAATCCCCTGGGCCCACAGTGACAGTGAGAGAGACCAGCTCACCTACAGTAGTCCCCTGGGCCCACAGTAACAGTGAGAGAGACCAGCTCCCCTACAGTAATCCCCTGGGCCCACAGTGACAGTGAGAGAGACCAGCTCCCCTACAGTAATCCCCTGGGCCCACAGTAACAGTGAGAGAGAGAGAGAGAGACCAGCTCACCTTCAGTAATCCCCTGGGCCCACAGTAACAGTGAGAAAGACCAGCTCACCTACAGTAATCCCCTGGGGCCACAGCAACAGTGAGAGAGAGAGACCAGCTCACCTACAGTTATCCCCTGGGCCCACAGTAACACTGAGGGAGTCCAGCTCTACCTACAGTAATCTCCTGGGCCCACAGTAACAGTGTGAGAGACCAGCTCAACCTACAGTAATCCCGTGGGTCCACAGTAACAGTGAGAGAGACCAGCTCACCTACAGTAATCCCCTTCCCCCCTCAGTGATAGTGAGAGAGACCAGCTCAACCTACAGTAATCCCCTGGCCCACAGTAACAGTGAGAGAGACCAGCTCACCTACAGTAATCCCTTTGGCCCACTGTAACAGTGAGAGAGAGACCAGCTCACCTACAGTAATCCCCTGGGCCCACAGTAACAGTGAGAGAGACCAGCTCACCTACAGTAATCCCCTGGGCCCACAGTAACAGCGAGAGAGACCAGCTCACCTACAGTCATCCCCTGGGCCCACAGTAACAGTGAGAGAGACCAGCTCACCTACAGTAATCCCCTGGGCCCACAGTAATAGTGAGAGAGACCAGCTCACCTACAGTAATCCCCTGGGCCCACGTAACAGTGAGAGAGAGAGAGAGAGAGAGAGAGACCAGCTCACTTACAGTAATCCCCTGGGCCCACAGTAACAGTGAGAGAGAGAGAGAGAGAGAGCAGCTCACCTACAGTAATCCCCTGGGCCCATAGTAACAGTGTGAGAGACCAGCTCACCTACAGTAATCCCCTGGACCCACAGTAACAGTGAGAGAGACCAGCTCACCTACAGTAATCCCCTGGACCCACAGTGACAGTGAGAGAAACCAGCTCACCTACAGTAGTCCCCTGGGCCCACAGTAACAGTGAGAGAGACCAGCTCACCTACAGTAATCCCGTGGGCCCACAGTAACAGTGAGAGATACCAGCTCACCTACAGTAATCCCCTGGGCCCACAGTGACAGTGAGAGAGACCAGCTCACCTACAGTAATCCCCTGGGCCCACAGTAACAGTGAGAGAGACCAGCTCACCTACAGTAATCCCCTGGGCCCACAGTAACAGTGAGAGAGAGAGAGAGAGACCAGCTCACCTACAGTAATCCCCTGGACCCACAGTAACAGTGAGAGAGACCAGCTCACCTACAGTAATCCTCTGGGCCCACAGTGACAGTGAGAGAGACCAGCTCACCTACAGTAGTCCCCTGGGCCCACAGTAACAGTGAGAGAGACCAGCTCCCCTACAGTAATCCCCTGGGCCCACAGTGACAGTGAGAGAGACCAGCTCCCCTACAGTAATCCCCTGGGCCCACAGTAACAGTGAGAGAGACCAGCTCACCTACAGTAATCCCCTGGGCCCACAGTAACAGTGAGAGAGACCAGCTCCCCTACAGTAATCCCCTGGGCCCACAGTGACAGTGAGAGAGACTAGCTCCCCTACAGTAATCCCCTGGGCCCACAGTAACAGTGAGAGAGACCAGCTCACCTACAGTAATCCCCTGGGCCCACAGTAACAGTGAGAGAGAGAGACCAGCTCACCTACAGTAATCCCCTGGACCCACAGTAACAGTGAGAGAGACCAGCTCCCCTACAGTAATCCCCTGGGCCCACAGTGACAGTGAGAGAGACTAGCTCCCCTACAGTAATCCCCTAGGCCCACAGTAACAGTGAGAGAGACCAGCTCACCTACAGTAATCCCCTGGGCCCACAGTAACAGTGAGAGAGAGAGACCAGCTCACCTACAGTAATCCCCTGGACCCACAGTAACAGTGAGAGAGACCAGCTCACCTACAGTAATCCCCTGGGCCCACAGTAACAGTGAGAGAGACCAGCTCACCTACAGTAATCCCCTGGGCCCACAGTGACAGTCAGAGAGACCAGCTCACCTCCAGTAATCCTCTGGGCCCACAGTAACAGTGTGAGAGACCAGCTCACCTACAGTAATCCCCTGGGCCCACAGTGACAGTGAGAGAGACTAGCTCCCCTACCGTAATCCCCTGGGCCCACAGTGACAGTGAGAGAGACCAGCTCACCTACAGTAATCCCCTAGGCCCACAGTAACAGTGAGAGAGTCCAGCTCACCTACAGTAATCCCGTGGACCCACTTTAACAATGAGAGAGACGAGCTCACCTCCAGTAGTCCCCTGGGGCCACAGTAACAGTGAGATAGACCAGCTCACCTACAGTAATCCCCTGGGCCCACAGTAACAGTGAGAGAGACCAGCTCACCTACAGTAATCCCCTGGACCCACCGTAACAGTGAGAGAGACCAGCTCACCTACAGTAATCCCGTGGACCCACATTAACAATGAGAGAGACGAGCTCCCTACAGTAATCCCCTGGGCCCACAGTAACAGTGAGAGAGACCAGCTCACCTACAGTAATCACCTGGGCCCACAGTGACAGTCAGAGAGACCAGCTCACCTCCAGTAATCACCTGGGCCCACAGTAACAGTGTGAGAGACCAGCTCACCTACAGTAGTCCCCTGGGCCCACAGTAACAATGAGAGAGACCAGCTCACCTACAGTAATCCCCTGGGCCCACAGTAACAGTGAGAGAGACCAGCTCTCCTGCAGTAGTCCCCTGGGCCCACAGTAACAGTGAGAGAGACCAGCTCCCCTACAGTAATCCCCTGGGCCCACAGTGACAGTGAGAGAGACCAGCTCACCTACAGTAATCCCCTGGGCCCACAGTGACAGTGAGAGAGACCAGCTCACCTACAGTAATCCCCTGGACCCACAGTGACAGTGAGAGAGACCAGCTCACCTACAGTAATCCCCTGGGCTCACAGTAACAGTGAGAGAGAGAGAGAGAGAGAGAGAGACCAGCTCACCTACAGTAATCCCCTGGGCCCACAGTGACAGTGAGAGAGACCAGCTCACCTACAGTAATCCCCTGGGCCCACAGTAACAGTGAGAGAGAGAGAGAGAGACCAGCTCACCTACAGTAATCCCCTGGGCCCACAGTGACAGTGAGACAGACCAGCTCACCTACAGTAATCTCCTGGGCCCACAGTAACAGTGAGAGAGACCAGCTCACCTACAGTAATCCCCTGGGCCCACAGTAACAGTGGGAGAGACCAGCTCACCTACAGTAATCTCCTGGGCCCACAGTGACAGTGTGAGAGACCAGCTCACCTACAGTAATCCCCTGGGCACACAGTAACAGTGAGAGAGACCAGCTCACCTACAGTAATCTCCTGGACCCACAGTAACAGTGAGAGAGAGACCAACTCACCTACAGTAATCCCCTGGGCCCACAGTAACAGTGAGAGAGACCAGCTCACCTACAGTAATCCCCTGGACCCACAGTAACAGTGAGAGAGACCAGCTCACCTACAGTAATCCCCTCGACCCACAGTGACAGTGAGAGAGACCAGCTCACCTACAGTAGTCCCCTGGGCCCACAGTAGAAGTGAGAGAGACCAGCTCACCTACAGTAATCCCCTGGGCCCACAGTAACAGTGAGAGAGACCAGCTCACCTACAGTAGTCCCCTGGGCCCACAATAACAGTGAGAGAGACCAGCTCACCTACAGTAATCCCCTGGGCCCACAGTAACAGTGAGAGAGACCAGCTCACCTACAGTAATCCCCTGGGCCCACAGTAACAGTGAGAGAGAGAGAGAGAGAGAGAGACCAGCTCACCTACAGTAATCCCCTGGGCCCACAGTAACAGTGAGAGAGACCAGCTCACCTACAGTAATCCCCTGGGCCCACAGTAACAGTGAGAGAGACCAGCTCACCTACAGTAATCCCCTGGGCCCACAGTAACAGTGAGAGAGAGAGAGAGAGAGACCAGCTCACCTACAGTAATCTCCTGGGCCCACAGTAACAGTGTGAGAGACCAGCTCACCTACAGTAATCTCTTGGGCCCACAGAGACAGTGTGAGAGACCAGCTCACCTACAGTAATCCCCTGGGCACACAGTAACAGTGAGAAAGACCAGCTCACCTACAGTAATCCCCTGGGCCCACAGCAACAGTGAGAGAGAAAGACCAGCTCACCTACAGTTATCCCCTGGGCCCACAGTAACACTGAGGGAGTCCAGCTCCACCTACAGTAATCTCCTGGGCCCACAGTAACAGTGTGAGAGACCAGCTCAACCTACAGTAATCCCGTGGGTCCACAGTAACAGTGAGAGAGACCAGCTCACCTACAGTAATCCCCTTCCCCCCTCAGTGATAGTGAGAGAGACCAGCTCAACCTACAGTAATCCCCTGGGCCCACAGTAACAGTGAGAGAGACCAGCTCACCTACAGTAATCCCTTTGGCCCACTGTAACAGTGAGAGAGAGACCAGCTCACCTACAGTAATCCCCTGGGCCCACAGTGACAGTGAGAGAGACCAGCTCACCTACAGTAATCTCCTGGGCCCACAGTAACAGTGAGAGAGACCAGCTCACCTACAGTAATCCCCTGGGCCCACAGTAACAGTGAGAGAGAGAGAGAGAGACCAGCTCACCTACAGTAATCCCCTGGGCCCACAGTAACAGTGGGAGAGACCAGCTCACCTACAGTAATCTCCTGGGCCCACAGTGACAGTGTGAGAGACCAGCTCACCTACAGTAATCCCCTGGGCACACAGTAACAGTGAGAGAGACCAGCTCACCTACAGTAATCCCCTGGGCCCACAGTGACAGTGTGAGAGACCAGCTCACCTACAGTAATCCCCTGGGCGCACAGTAACAATGAGAGAGACCAGCTCACCTACAGTAATCCCCTGGGCCCACAGTAACAGTGAGAGAGACCAGCTCACCTACAGTAGTCCCCTGGGCCCACAGTAACAGTGAGAGAGACCAGCTCCCCTACAGTAATCCCCTGGGCCCACAGTGACAGTGAGAGAGACCAGCTCACCTACAGTAATCCCCTGGGCCCACAGTGACAGTGAGAGAGACCAGCTCACCTATAGTAATCCCCTGGACCCACAGTAACAGTGAGAGAGACCAGCTCACCTACAGTAATCCCCTTGACCGACAGTAACAGTGAGAGACACCAGCTCACCTACAGTAATCCCCTGGGCCCACAGTAACAGTGAGAGAGACCAGCTCACCTACAGTAATCGCCTTGGCCCACAGTAACAGTGAGAGAGACCAGCTCACATACAGTAATACTCTGGGCACACAGTAACAGTGAGAGAGACCAGCTCACCTACAGTAATCCCCTGGGCTCACAGTACCAGTGAGAGAGACCAGCTCACCTACAGTAATCCCCTGGACCCACAGTAACAGTGAGTGAGACCAGCTCACCTACAGTAATTCCCTGGACCCACAGTAACAGTGAGAGAGACCAGCTCACCTACAGTAATCCCCTCGACCCACAGTAACAGTGAGTGAGACCAGCTCACCTACAGTAATCCCCTGGACCCACAGTGACAGTGAGAGAGACCAGCTCACCTACAGTAATCCCCTGGGCTCACAGTAACAGTGAGAGAGAGAGAGAGAGAGAGAGAGACCAGCTCACCTTCAGTAATCCCCTGGGCCCACAGTGACAGTGAGAGAGACCAGCTCACCTACAGTAATCCCCTGGGCCCACAGTAACAGTGAGAGAGAGAGAGAGAGACCAGCTCACCTACAGTAATCCCCTGGGCCCACAGTGACAGTGAGAGAGACCAGCTCACCTACAGTAATCTCCTGGGCCCACAGTAACAGTGAGAGAGACCAGCTCACCTACAGTAATCCCCTGGGCCCACAGTAACACTGAGAGAGAGAGAGAGAGACCAGCTCACCTACAGTAATCCCCTGGGCCCACAGTAACAGTGGGAGAGACCAGCTCACCTACAGTAATCTCCTGGGCCCACAGTGATAGTGTGAGAGACCAGCTCACCTACAGTAATCCCCTGGGCACACAGTAACAGTGAGAGAGACCAGCTCACCTACAGTAATCTCCTGGGCCCACAGTAACAGTGAGAGAGAGACCAACTCACCTACAGTAATCCCCTGGGCCCACAGTAACAGTGAGAGAGACCAGCTCACCTACAGTAATCCCCTGGACCCACAGTAACAGTGAGAGAGACCAGCTCACCTACAGTAATCCCCTCGACCCACAGTGACAGTGAGAGAGACCAGCTCACCTACAGTAGTCCCCTGGGCCCACAGTAGCAGTGAGAGAGACCAGCTCACCTACAGTAATCCCCTGGGCCCACAGTAACAGTGAGAGAGACCAGCTCACCTACAGTAGTCCCCTGGGCCCACAATAACAGTGAGAGAGACCAGCTCACCTACAGTAATCCCCTGGGCCCACAGTAACAGTGAGAGAGACCAGCTCACCTACAGTAATCCCCTGGGCCCACAGTAACAGTGAGAGAGACCAGCTCACCTACAGTAATCCCCTGGGCCCACAGTAACAGTGAGAGAGAGAGAGAGAGAGACCAGCTCACCTACAGTAATCTCCTGGGCCCACAGTAACAGTGTGAGAGACCAGCTCACCTACAGTAATCTCCTGGGCCCACAGAGACAGTGTGAGAGACCAGCTCACCTACAGTAATCCCCTGGGCACACAGTAACAGTGAGAGAGACCAGCTCACCTATAGTAATCCCCTGGGCCCACAGCAACAGTGAGAGAGAAAGACCAGCTCACCTACAGTTATCCCCTGGGCCCACAGTAACACTGAGGGAGTCCAGCTCCACCTACAGTAATCTCCTGGGCCCACAGTAACAGTGTGAGAGACCAGCTCAACCTACAGTAATCCCGTGGGTCCACAGTAACAGTGAGAGAGACCAGCTCACCTACAGTAATCCCCTTCCCCCCTCAGTGATAGTGAGAGAGACCAGCTCAACCTACAGTAATCCCCTGGGCCCACAGTAACAGTGAGAGAGACCAGCTCACCTACAGTAATCCCTTTGGCCCACTGTAACAGTGAGAGAGAGACCAGCTCAACTACAGTAATCCCCTGGGCCCACAGTGACAGTGAGAGAGACCAGCTCACCTACAGTAATCTCCTGGGCCCACAGTAACAGTGAGAGAGACCAGCTCACCTACAGTAATCCCCTGGGCCCACAGTAACAGTGAGAGAGAGAGAGAGAGACCAGCTCACCTACAGTAATCCCCTGGGCCCACAGTAACAGTGGGAGAGAGCAGCTCACCTACAGTAATCTCCTGGGCCCACAGTGACAGTGTGAGAGACCAGCTCACCTACAGTAATCCCCTGGGCACACAGTAACAGTGAGAGAGACCAGCTCACCTACAGTAATCTCCTGGGCCCACAGTAACAGTGAGAGAGAGACCAACTCACCTACAGTAATCCCCTGGGCCCACAGTAACAGTGAGAGAGACCAGCTCACCTACAGTAATCCCCTGGACCCACAGTAACAGTGAGAGAGACCAGCTCACCTACAGTAATCCCCTCGACCCACAGTGACAGTGAGAGAGACCAGCTCACCTACAGTAGTCCCCTGGGCCCACAGTAGCAGTGAGAGAGACCAGCTCACCTACAGTAATCCCCTGGGCCCACAGTAACAGTGAGAGAGACCAGCTCACCTACAGTAGTCCCCTGGGCCCACAATAACAGTGAGAGAGACCAGCTCACCTACAGTAATCCCCTGGGCCCACAGTAACAGTGAGAGAGACCAGCTCACCTACAGTAATCCCCTGGGCCCACAGTAACAGTGAGAGAGAGAGAGAGAGAGAGAGAGACCAGCTCACCTACAGTAATCCCCTGGGCCCACAGTAACAGTGAGAGAGACCAGCTCACCTACAGTAATCCCCTGGGCCCACAGTAACAGTGAGAGAGACCAGCTCACCTCCAGTATTCATCTGGGCCCACAGTAACAGTGAGAGAGAGAGAGAGAGAGACCAGCTCACCTACAGTAATCTCCTGGGCCCACAGTAACAGTGTGAGAGACCAGCTCACCTACAGTAATCTCCTGGGCCCACAGAGACAGTGTGAGAGACCAGCTCACCTACAGTAATCCCCTGGGCACACAGTAACAGTGAGAGAGACCAGCTCACCTATAGTAATCCCCTGGGCCCACAGTAACAGTGAGAAAGACCAGCTCACCTACAGTAATCCCCTGGGCCCACAGCAACAGTGAGAGAGAGAGACCAGCTCACCTACAGTTATCCCCTGGGCCCACAGTAACACTGAGGGAGTCCAGCTCTACCTACAGTAATCTCCTGGGCCCACAGTAACAGTGTGAGAGACCAGCTCAACCTACAGTAATCCCGTGGGTCCACAGTAACAGTGAGAGAGACCAGCTCACCTACAGTAATCCCCTTCCCCCCTCAGTGATAGTGAGAGAGACCAGCTCAACCTACAGTAATCCCCTGGCCCACAGTAACAGTGAGAGAGACCAGCTCACCTACAGTAATCCCTTTGGCCCACTGTAACAGTGAGAGAGAGACCAGCTCACCTACAGTAATCCCCTGGGCCCACAGTAACAGTGAGAGAGACCAGCTCACCTACAGTAATCCCCTGGGCCCACAGTAACAGCGAGAGAGACCAGCTCACCTACAGTCATCCCCTGGGCCCACAGTAACAGTGAGAGAGACCAGCTCACCTACAGTAATCCCCTGGGCCCACAGTAATAGTGAGAGAGACCAGCTCACCTACAGTAATCCCCTGGGCCCACGTAACAGTGAGAGAGAGAGAGAGAGAGAGAGACCAGCTCACTTACAGTAATCCCCTGGGCCCACAGTAACAGTGAGAGAGAGAGAGAGAGAGCAGCTCACCTACAGTAATCCCCTGGGCCCATAGTAACAGTGTGAGAGACCAGCTCACCTACAGTAATCCCCTGGACCCACAGTAACAGTGAGAGAGACCAGCTCACCTACAGTAATCCCCTGGACCCAGAGTAACAGTGAGAGAGACCAGCTCACCTACAGTAATCCCCTGGGCCCACAGTGACAGTGAGAGAGACCAGCTCACCTACAGTAATCTCCTGGGCCCACAGTAACAGTGAGAGAGACCAGCTCACCTACAGTAATCCCCTGGGCCCACAGTAACAGTGAGAGAGAGAGAGAGAGACCAGCTCACCTACAGTAATCCCCTGGGCCCACAGTAACAGTGGGAGAGACCAGCTCACCTACAGTAATCTCCTGGGCCCACAGTGATAGTGTGAGAGACCAGCTCACCTACAGTAATCCCCTGGGCACACAGTAACAGTGAGAGAGACCAGCTCACCTACAGTAATCTCCTGGGCCCACAGTAACAGTGAGAGAGAGACCAACTCACCTACAGTAATCCCCTGGGCCCACAGTAACAGTGAGAGAGACCAGCTCACCTACAGTAATCCCCTGGACCCACAGTAACAGTGAGAGAGACCAGCTCACCTACAGTAATCCCCTCGACCCACAGTGACAGTGAGAGAGACCAGCTCACCTACAGTAGTCCCCTGGGCCCACAGTAGCAGTGAGAGAGACCAGCTCACCTACAGTAATCCCCTGGGCCCACAGTAACAGTGAGAGAGACCAGCTCACCTACAGTAGTCCCCTGGGCCCACAATAACAGTGAGAGAGACCAGCTCACCTACAGTAATCCCCTGGGCCCACAGTAACAGTGAGAGAGACCAGCTCACCTACAGTAATCCCCTGGGCCCACAGTAACAGTGAGAGAGACCAGCTCACCTACAGTAATCCCCTGGGCCCACAGTAACAGTGAGAGAGAGAGAGAGAGAGACCAGCTCACCTACAGTAATCTCCTGGGCCCACAGTAACAGTGTGAGAGACCAGCTCACCTACAGTAATCTCCTGGGCCCACAGAGACAGTGTGAGAGACCAGCTCACCTACAGTAATCCCCTGGGCACACAGTAACAGTGAGAGAGACCAGCTCACCTATAGTAATCCCCTGGGCCCACAGCAACAGTGAGAGAGAAAGACCAGCTCACCTACAGTTATCCCCTGGGCCCACAGTAACACTGAGGGAGTCCAGCTCCACCTACAGTAATCTCCTGGGCCCACAGTAACAGTGTGAGAGACCAGCTCAACCTACAGTAATCCCGTGGGTCCACAGTAACAGTGAGAGAGACCAGCTCACCTACAGTAATCCCCTTCCCCCCTCAGTGATAGTGAGAGAGACCAGCTCAACCTACAGTAATCCCCTGGGCCCACAGTAACAGTGAGAGAGACCAGCTCACCTACAGTAATCCCTTTGGCCCACTGTAACAGTGAGAGAGAGACCAGCTCACCTACAGTAATCCCCTGGGCCCACAGTGACAGTGAGAGAGACCAGCTCACCTACAGTAATCTCCTGGGCCCACAGTAACAGTGAGAGAGACCAGCTCACCTACAGTAATCCCCTGGGCCCACAGTAACAGTGAGAGAGAGAGAGAGAGAGAGAGAGACCAGCTCACCTACAGTAATCCCCTGGGCCCACAGTAACAGTGAGAGAGACCAGCTCACCTACAGTAATCCCCTGGGCCCACAGTAACAGTGAGAGAGACCAGCTCACCTCCAGTAATCCCCTGGGCCCACAGTAACAGTGAGAGAGAGAGAGAGAGAGAGACCAGCTCACCTACAGTAATCTCCTGGGCCCACAGTAACAGTGTGAGAGACCAGCTCACCTACAGTAATCTCCTGGGCCCACAGAGACAGTGTGAGAGACCAGCTCACCTACAGTAATCCCCTGGGCACACAGTAACAGTGAGAGAGACCAGCTCACCTATAGTAATCCCCTGGGCCCACAGTAACAGTGAGAAAGACCAGCTCACCTACAGTAATCCCCTGGGCCCACAGCAACAGTGAGAGAGAGAGACCAGCTCACCTACAGTTATCCCCTGGGCCCACAGTAACACTGAGGGAGTCCAGCTCTACCTACAGAAATCTCCTGGGCCCACAGTAACAGTGTGAGAGACCAGCTCAACCTACAGTAATCCCGTGGGTCCACAGTAACAGTGAGAGAGACCAGCTCACCTACAGTAATCCCCTTCCCCCCTCAGTGATAGTGAGAGAGACCAGCTCAACCTACAGTAATCCCCTGGCCCACAGTAACAGTGAGAGAGACCAGCTCACCTACAGTAATCCCTTTGGCCCACTGTAACAGTGAGAGAGAGACCAGCTCACCTACAGTAATCCCCTGGGCCCACAGTAACAGTGTGAGAGACCAGCTCACCTACAGTAATCCCCTGGGCCCACAGTAACAGCGAGAGAGACCAGCTCACCTACAGTCATCCCCTGGGCCCACAGTAACAGTGAGAGAGACCAGCTCACCTACAGTAATCCCCTGGGCCCACAGTAATAGTGAGAGAGACCAGCTCACCTACAGTAATCCCCTGGGCCCACGTAACAGTGAGAGAGAGAGAGAGAGAGAGAGACCAGCTCACTTACAGTAATCCCCTGGGCCCACAGTAACAGTGAGAGAGAGAGAGAGAGAGCAGCTCACCTACAGTAATCCCCTGGGCCCATAGTAACAGTGTGAGAGACCAGCTCACCTACAGTAATCCCCTGGACCCACAGTAACAGTGAGAGAGACCAGCTCACCTACAGTAATCCCCTGGACCCAGAGTAACAGTGAGAGAGACCAGCTCACCTACAGTAATCCCCTGGACCCACAGTGACAGTGAGAGAAACCAGCTCACCTACAGTAGTCCCCTGGGCCCACAGTAACAGTGAGAGAGACCAGCTCACCTACAGTAATCCCCTGGGCCCACAGTAACAGTGAGAGATACCAGCTCACCTACAGTAATCCCCTGGGCCCACAGTGACAGTGAGAGAGACCAGCTCACCTACAGTAATCCCCTGGGCCCACAGTAACAGTGAGAGAGACCAGCTCACCTACAGTAATCCCCTGGGCCCACAGTAACAGTGAGAGAGAGAGAGAGAGACCAGCTCACCTACAGTAATCCCCTGGACCCACAGTAACAGTGAGAGAGACCAGCTCACCTACAGTAATCCCCTGGGCCCACAGTGACAGTGAGAGAGACCAGCTCACCTACAGTAGTCCCCTGGGCCCACAGTAACAGTGAGAGAGACCAGCTCCCCTACAGTAATCCCCTGGGCCCACAGTGACAGTGAGAGAGACCAGCTCCCCTACAGTAATCCCCTGGGCCCACAGTAACAGTGAGAGAGAGAGAGAGAGACCAGCTCACCTTCAGTAATCCCCTGGGCCCACAGTAACAGTGAGAAAGACCAGCTCACCTACAGTAATCCCCTGGGGCCACAGCAACAGTGAGAGAGAGAGACCAGCTCACCTACAGTTATCCCCTGGGCCCACAGTAACACTGAGGGAGTCCAGCTCTACCTACAGTAATCTCCTGGGCCCACAGAGACAGTGTGAGAGACCAGCTCACCTACAGTAATCCCCTGGGCACACAGTAACAGTGAGAGAGACCAGCTCACCTACAGTAATCCCCTGGGCCCACAGTAACAGTGAGAGAGAGAGAGAGAGACCAGCTCACCTACAGTAATCCCCTGGGCCCACAGTAACAGTGAGAGAGACCAGCTCACCTACAGTAATCCCCTGGGCCCACAGTAACAGTGAGAGAGACCAGCTCACCTACAGTAATCTCCTGGGCCCACAGAGACAGTGTGAGAGACCAGCTCACCTACAGTAATCCCCTGGGCACACAGTAACAGTGAGAGAGACCAGCTCACCTACAGTAATCCCCTGGGCCCACAGTAACAGTGAGAGAGAGAGAGAGAGAGACCAGCTCACCTACAGTAATCTCCTGGGCCCACAGTAACAGTGTGAGAGACCAGCTCACCTACAGTAATCTCCTGGGCCCACAGAGACAGTGTGAGAGACCAGCTCACCTACAGTAATCCCCTGGGCACACAGTAACAGTGAGAAAGACCAGCTCACCTACAGTAATCCCCTGGGCCCACAGCAACAGTGAGAGAGAAAGACCAGCTCACCTACAGTTATCCCCTGGGCCCACAGTAACACTGAGGGAGTCCAGCTCCACCTACAGTAATCTCCTGGGCCCACAGTAACAGTGTGAGAGACCAGCTCAACCTACAGTAATCCCGTGGGTCCACAGTAACAGTGAGAGAGACCAGCTCACCTACAGTAATCCCCTTCCCCCCTCAGTGATAGTGAGAGAGACCAGCTCAACCTACAGTAATCCCCTGGGCCCACAGTAACAGTGAGAGAGACCAGCTCACCTACAGTAATCCCCTGGGCCCACAGTAACAGTGTGAGAGACCAGCTCAACCTACAGTAATCCCGTGGGTCCACAGTAACAGTGAGAGAGACCAGCTCACCTACAGTAATCCCCTTCCCCCCTCAGTGATAGTGAGAGAGACCAGCTCAACCTACAGTAATCCCCTGGCCCACAGTAACAGTGAGAGAGACCAGCTCACCTACAGTAATCCCTTTGGCCCACTGTAACAGTGAGAGAGAGACCAGCTCACCTACAGTAATCCCCTGGGCCCACAGTAACAGTGAGAGAGACCAGCTCACCTACAGTAATCCCCTGGGCCCACAGTAACAGCGAGAGAGACCAGCTCACCTACAGTCATCCCCTGGGCCCACAGTAACAGTGAGAGAGACCAGCTCACCTACAGTAATCCCCTGGGCCCACAGTAATAGTGAGAGAGACCAGCTCACCTACAGTAATCCCCTGGGCCCACGTAACAGTGAGAGAGAGAGAGAGAGAGAGAGACCAGCTCACTTACAGTAATCCCCTGGGCCCACAGTAACAGTGAGAGAGAGAGAGAGAGAGAGCAGCTCACCTACAGTAATCCCCTGGGCCCATAGTAACAGTGTGAGAGACCAGCTCACCTACAGTAATCCCCTGGACCCACAGTAACAGTGAGAGAGACCAGCTCACCTACAGTAATCCCCTGGACCCACAGTGACAGTGAGAGAAACCAGCTCACCTACAGTAGTCCCCTGGGCCCACAGTAACAGTGAGAGAGACCAGCTCACCTACAGTAATCCCGTGGGCCCACAGTAACAGTGAGAGATACCAGCTCACCTACAGTAATCCCCTGGGCCCACAGTGACAGTGAGAGAGACCAGCTCACCTACAGTAATCCCCTGGGCCCACAGTAACAGTGAGAGAGACCAGCTCACCTACAGTAATCCCCTGGGCCCACAGTAACAGTGAGAGAGAGAGAGAGAGACCAGCTCACCTACAGTAATCCCCTGGACCCACAGTAACAGTGAGAGAGACCAGCTCACCTACAGTAATCCTCTGGGCCCACAGTGACAGTGAGAGAGACCAGCTCACCTACAGTAGTCCCCTGGGCCCACAGTAACAGTGAGAGAGACCAGCTCCCCTACAGTAATCCCCTGGGCCCACAGTGACAGTGAGAGAGACCAGCTCCCCTACAGTAATCCCCTGGGCCCACAGTAACAGTGAGAGAGACCAGCTCACCTACAGTAATCCCCTGGGCCCACAGTAACAGTGAGAGAGACCAGCTCCCCTACAGTAATCCCCTGGGCCCACAGTGACAGTGAGAGAGACTAGCTCCCCTACAGTAATCCCCTGGGCCCACAGTAACAGTGAGAGAGACCAGCTCACCTACAGTAATCCCCTGGGCCCACAGTAACAGTGAGAGAGAGAGACCAGCTCACCTACAGTAATCCCCTGGACCCACAGTAACAGTGAGAGAGACCAGCTCCCCTACAGTAATCCCCTGGGCCCACAGTGACAGTGAGAGAGACTAGCTCCCCTACAGTAATCCCCTAGGCCCACAGTAACAGTGAGAGAGACCAGCTCACCTACAGTAATCCCCTGGGCCCACAGTAACAGTGAGAGAGAGAGACCAGCTCACCTACAGTAATCCCCTGGACCCACAGTAACAGTGAGAGAGACCAGCTCACCTACAGTAATCCCCTGGGCCCACAGTAACAGTGAGAGAGACCAGCTCACCTACAGTAATCCCCTGGGCCCACAGTGACAGTCAGAGAGACCAGCTCACCTCCAGTAATCCTCTGGGCCCACAGTAACAGTGTGAGAGACCAGCTCACCTACAGTAATCCCCTGGGCCCACAGTGACAGTGAGAGAGACTAGCTCCCCTACCGTAATCCCCTGGGCCCACAGTGACAGTGAGAGAGACCAGCTCACCTACAGTAATCCCCTAGGCCCACAGTAACAGTGAGAGAGTCCAGCTCACCTACAGTAATCCCGTGGACCCACATTAACAATGAGAGAGACGAGCTCACCTCCAGTAGTCCCCTGGGGCCACAGTAACAGTGAGATAGACCAGCTCACCTACAGTAATCCCCTGGGCCCACAGTAACAGTGAGAGAGACCAGCTCACCTACAGTAATCCCCTGGACCCACCGTAACAGTGAGAGAGACCAGCTCACCTACAGTAATCCCGTGGACCCACATTAACAATGAGAGAGACGAGCTCCCTACAGTAATCCCCTGGGCCCACAGTAACAGTGAGAGAGACCAGCTCACCTACAGTAATCACCTGGGCCCACAGTGACAGTCAGAGAGACCAGCTCACCTCCAGTAATCACCTGGGCCCACAGTAACAGTGTGAGAGACCAGCTCACCTACAGTAGTCCCCTGGGCCCACAGTAACAATGAGAGAGACCAGCTCACCTACAGTAATCCCCTGGGCCCACAGTAACAGTGAGAGAGACCAGCTCTCCTGCAGTAGTCCCCTGGGCCCACAGTAACAGTGAGAGAGACCAGCTCCCCTACAGTAATCCCCTGGGCCCACAGTGACAGTGAGAGAGACCAGCTCACCTACAGTAATCCCCTGGGCCCACAGTGACAGTGAGAGAGACCAGCTCACCTACAGTAATCCCCTGGACCCACAGTGACAGTGAGAGAGACCAGCTCACCTACAGTAATCCCCTGGGCTCACAGTAACAGTGAGAGAGAGAGAGAGAGAGAGAGAGACCAGCTCACCTACAGTAATCCCCTGGGCCCACAGTGACAGTGAGAGAGACCAGCTCACCTACAGTAATCCCCTGGGCCCACAGTAACAGTGAGAGAGAGAGAGAGAGACCAGCTCACCTACAGTAATCCCCTGGGCCCACAGTGACAGTGAGACAGACCAGCTCACCTACAGTAATCTCCTGGGCCCACAGTAACAGTGAGAGAGACCAGCTCACCTACAGTAATCCCCTGGGCCCACAGTAACAGTGGGAGAGACCAGCTCACCTACAGTAATCTCCTGGGCCCACAGTGACAGTGTGAGAGACCAGCTCACCTACAGTAATCCCCTGGGCACACAGTAACAGTGAGAGAGACCAGCTCACCTACAGTAATCTCCTGGACCCACAGTAACAGTGAGAGAGAGACCAACTCACCTACAGTAATCCCCTGGGCCCACAGTAACAGTGAGAGAGACCAGCTCACCTACAGTAATCCCCTGGACCCACAGTAACAGTGAGAGAGACCAGCTCACCTACAGTAATCCCCTCGACCCACAGTGACAGTGAGAGAGACCAGCTCACCTACAGTAGTCCCCTGGGCCCACAGTAGAAGTGAGAGAGACCAGCTCACCTACAGTAATCCCCTGGGCCCACAGTAACAGTGAGAGAGACCAGCTCACCTACAGTAGTCCCCTGGGCCCACAATAACAGTGAGAGAGACCAGCTCACCTACAGTAATCCCCTGGGCCCACAGTAACAGTGAGAGAGACCAGCTCACCTACAGTAATCCCCTGGGCCCACAGTAACAGTGAGAGAGAGAGAGAGAGAGAGAGACCAGCTCACCTACAGTAATCCCCTGGGCCCACAGTAACAGTGAGAGAGACCAGCTCACCTACAGTAATCCCCTGGGCCCACAGTAACAGTGAGAGAGACCAGCTCACCTACAGTAATCCCCTGGGCCCACAGTAACAGTGAGAGAGAGAGAGAGAGAGACCAGCTCACCTACAGTAATCTCCTGGGCCCACAGTAACAGTGTGAGAGACCAGCTCACCTACAGTAATCTCCTGGGCCCACAGAGACAGTGTGAGAGACCAGCTCACCTACAGTAATCCCCTGGGCACACAGTAACAGTGAGAAAGACCAGCTCACCTACAGTAATCCCCTGGGCCCACAGCAACAGTGAGAGAGAAAGACCAGCTCACCTACAGTTATCCCCTGGGCCCACAGTAACACTGAGGGAGTCCAGCTCCACCTACAGTAATCTCCTGGGCCCACAGTAACAGTGTGAGAGACCAGCTCAACCTACAGTAATCCCGTGGGTCCACAGTAACAGTGAGAGAGACCAGCTCACCTACAGTAATCCCCTTCCCCCCTCAGTGATAGTGAGAGAGACCAGCTCAACCTACAGTAATCCCCTGGGCCCACAGTAACAGTGAGAGAGACCAGCTCACCTACAGTAATCCCTTTGGCCCACTGTAACAGTGAGAGAGAGACCAGCTCACCTACAGTAATCCCCTGGGCCCACAGTGACAGTGAGAGAGACCAGCTCACCTACAGTAATCTCCTGGGCCCACAGTAACAGTGAGAGAGACCAGCTCACCTACAGTAATCCCCTGGGCCCACAGTAACAGTGAGAGAGAGAGAGAGAGACCAGCTCACCTACAGTAATCCCCTGGGCCCACAGTAACAGTGGGAGAGACCAGCTCACCTACAGTAATCTCCTGGGCCCACAGTGACAGTGTGAGAGACCAGCTCACCTACAGTAATCCCCTGGGCACACAGTAACAGTGAGAGAGACCAGCTCACCTACAGTAATCCCCTGGGCCCACAGTGACAGTGTGAGAGACCAGCTCACCTACAGTAATCCCCTGGGCGCACAGTAACAATGAGAGAGACCAGCTCACCTACAGTAATCCCCTGGGCCCACAGTAACAGTGAGAGAGACCAGCTCACCTACAGTAGTCCCCTGGGCCCACAGTAACAGTGAGAGAGACCAGCTCCCCTACAGTAATCCCCTGGGCCCACAGTGACAGTGAGAGAGACCAGCTCACCTACAGTAATCCCCTGGGCCCACAGTGACAGTGAGAGAGACCAGCTCACCTATAGTAATCCCCTGGACCCACAGTAACAGTGAGAGAGACCAGCTCACCTACAGTAATCCCCTTGACCGACAGTAACAGTGAGAGACACCAGCTCACCTACAGTAATCCCCTGGGCCCACAGTAACAGTGAGAGAGACCAGCTCACCTACAGTAATCGCCTTGGCCCACAGTAACAGTGAGAGAGACCAGCTCACATACAGTAATACTCTGGGCACACAGTAACAGTGAGAGAGACCAGCTCACCTACAGTAATCCCCTGGGCTCACAGTACCAGTGAGAGAGACCAGCTCACCTACAGTAATCCCCTGGACCCACAGTAACAGTGAGTGAGACCAGCTCACCTACAGTAATTCCCTGGACCCACAGTAACAGTGAGAGAGACCAGCTCACCTACAGTAATCCCCTCGACCCACAGTAACAGTGAGTGAGACCAGCTCACCTACAGTAATCCCCTGGACCCACAGTGACAGTGAGAGAGACCAGCTCACCTACAGTAATCCCCTGGGCTCACAGTAACAGTGAGAGAGAGAGAGAGAGAGAGAGAGACCAGCTCACCTTCAGTAATCCCCTGGGCCCACAGTGACAGTGAGAGAGACCAGCTCACCTACAGTAATCCCCTGGGCCCACAGTAACAGTGAGAGAGAGAGAGAGAGACCAGCTCACCTACAGTAATCCCCTGGGCCCACAGTGACAGTGAGAGAGACCAGCTCACCTACAGTAATCTCCTGGGCCCACAGTAACAGTGAGAGAGACCAGCTCACCTACAGTAATCCCCTGGGCCCACAGTAACAGTGAGAGAGAGAGAGAGAGACCAGCTCACCTACAGTAATCCCCTGGGCCCACAGTAACAGTGGGAGAGACCAGCTCACCTACAGTAATCTCCTGGGCCCACAGTGATAGTGTGAGAGACCAGCTCACCTACAGTAATCCCCTGGGCACACAGTAACAGTGAGAGAGACCAGCTCACCTACAGTAATCTCCTGGGCCCACAGTAACAGTGAGAGAGAGACCAACTCACCTACAGTAATCCCCTGGGCCCACAGTAACAGTGAGAGAGACCAGCTCACCTACAGTAATCCCCTGGACCCACAGTAACAGTGAGAGAGACCAGCTCACCTACAGTAATCCCCTCGACCCACAGTGACAGTGAGAGAGACCAGCTCACCTACAGTAGTCCCCTGGGCCCACAGTAGCAGTGAGAGAGACCAGCTCACCTACAGTAATCCCCTGGGCCCACAGTAACAGTGAGAGAGACCAGCTCACCTACAGTAGTCCCCTGGGCCCACAATAACAGTGAGAGAGACCAGCTCACCTACAGTAATCCCCTGGGCCCACAGTAACAGTGAGAGAGACCAGCTCACCTACAGTAATCCCCTGGGCCCACAGTAACAGTGAGAGAGACCAGCTCACCTACAGTAATCCCCTGGGCCCACAGTAACAGTGAGAGAGAGAGAGAGAGAGACCAGCTCACCTACAGTAATCTCCTGGGCCCACAGTAACAGTGTGAGAGACCAGCTCACCTACAGTAATCTCCTGGGCCCACAGAGACAGTGTGAGAGACCAGCTCACCTACAGTAATCCCCTGGGCACACAGTAACAGTGAGAGAGACCAGCTCACCTATAGTAATCCCCTGGGCCCACAGCAACAGTGAGAGAGAAAGACCAGCTCACCTACAGTTATCCCCTGGGCCCACAGTAACACTGAGGGAGTCCAGCTCCACCTACAGTAATCTCCTGGGCCCACAGTAACAGTGTGAGAGACCAGCTCAACCTACAGTAATCCCGTGGGTCCACAGTAACAGTGAGAGAGACCAGCTCACCTACAGTAATCCCCTTCCCCCCTCAGTGATAGTGAGAGAGACCAGCTCAACCTACAGTAATCCCCTGGGCCCACAGTAACAGTGAGAGAGACCAGCTCACCTACAGTAATCCCTTTGGCCCACTGTAACAGTGAGAGAGAGACCAGCTCACCTACAGTAATCCCCTGGGCCCACAGTGACAGTGAGAGAGACCAGCTCACCTACAGTAATCTCCTGGGCCCACAGTAACAGTGAGAGAGACCAGCTCACCTACAGTAATCCCCTGGGCCCACAGTAACAGTGAGAGAGAGAGAGAGAGACCAGCTCACCTACAGTAATCCCCTGGGCCCACAGTAACAGTGGGAGAGAGCAGCTCACCTACAGTAATCTCCTGGGCCCACAGTGACAGTGTGAGAGACCAGCTCACCTACAGTAATCCCCTGGGCACACAGTAACAGTGAGAGAGACCAGCTCACCTACAGTAATCTCCTGGGCCCACAGTAACAGTGAGAGAGAGACCAACTCACCTACAGTAATCCCCTGGGCCCACAGTAACAGTGAGAGAGACCAGCTCACCTACAGTAATCCCCTGGACCCACAGTAACAGTGAGAGAGACCAGCTCACCTACAGTAATCCCCTCGACCCACAGTGACAGTGAGAGAGACCAGCTCACCTACAGTAGTCCCCTGGGCCCACAGTAGCAGTGAGAGAGACCAGCTCACCTACAGTAATCCCCTGGGCCCACAGTAACAGTGAGAGAGACCAGCTCACCTACAGTAGTCCCCTGGGCCCACAATAACAGTGAGAGAGACCAGCTCACCTACAGTAATCCCCTGGGCCCACAGTAACAGTGAGAGAGACCAGCTCACCTACAGTAATCCCCTGGGCCCACAGTAACAGTGAGAGAGAGAGAGAGAGAGAGAGAGACCAGCTCACCTACAGTAATCCCCTGGGCCCACAGTAACAGTGAGAGAGACCAGCTCACCTACAGTAATCCCCTGGGCCCACAGTAACAGTGAGAGAGACCAGCTCACCTCCAGTATTCATCTGGGCCCACAGTAACAGTGAGAGAGAGAGAGAGAGAGACCAGCTCACCTACAGTAATCTCCTGGGCCCACAGTAACAGTGTGAGAGACCAGCTCACCTACAGTAATCTCCTGGGCCCACAGAGACAGTGTGAGAGACCAGCTCACCTACAGTAATCCCCTGGGCACACAGTAACAGTGAGAGAGACCAGCTCACCTATAGTAATCCCCTGGGCCCACAGTAACAGTGAGAAAGACCAGCTCACCTACAGTAATCCCCTGGGCCCACAGCAACAGTGAGAGAGAGAGACCAGCTCACCTACAGTTATCCCCTGGGCCCACAGTAACACTGAGGGAGTCCAGCTCTACCTACAGTAATCTCCTGGGCCCACAGTAACAGTGTGAGAGACCAGCTCAACCTACAGTAATCCCGTGGGTCCACAGTAACAGTGAGAGAGACCAGCTCACCTACAGTAATCCCCTTCCCCCCTCAGTGATAGTGAGAGAGACCAGCTCAACCTACAGTAATCCCCTGGCCCACAGTAACAGTGAGAGAGACCAGCTCACCTACAGTAATCCCTTTGGCCCACTGTAACAGTGAGAGAGAGACCAGCTCACCTACAGTAATCCCCTGGGCCCACAGTAACAGTGAGAGAGACCAGCTCACCTACAGTAATCCCCTGGGCCCACAGTAATAGTGAGAGAGACCAGCTCACCTACAGTAATCCCCTGGGCCCACGTAACAGTGAGAGAGAGAGAGAGAGAGAGAGACCAGCTCACTTACAGTAATCCCCTGGGCCCACAGTAACAGTGAGAGAGAGAGAGAGAGAGCAGCTCACCTACAGTAATCCCCTGGGCCCATAGTAACAGTGTGAGAGACCAGCTCACCTACAGTAATCCCCTGGACCCACAGTAACAGTGAGAGAGACCAGCTCACCTACAGTAATCCCCTGGACCCAGAGTAACAGTGAGAGAGACCAGCTCACCTACAGTAATCCCCTGGGCCCACAGTGACAGTGAGAGAGACCAGCTCACCTACAGTAATCTCCTGGGCCCACAGTAACAGTGAGAGAGACCAGCTCACCTACAGTAATCCCCTGGGCCCACAGTAACAGTGAGAGAGAGAGAGAGAGACCAGCTCACCTACAGTAATCCCCTGGGCCCACAGTAACAGTGGGAGAGACCAGCTCACCTACAGTAATCTCCTGGGCCCACAGTGATAGTGTGAGAGACCAGCTCACCTACAGTAATCCCCTGGGCACACAGTAACAGTGAGAGAGACCAGCTCACCTACAGTAATCTCCTGGGCCCACAGTAACAGTGAGAGAGAGACCAACTCACCTACAGTAATCCCCTGGGCCCACAGTAACAGTGAGAGAGACCAGCTCACCTACAGTAATCCCCTGGACCCACAGTAACAGTGAGAGAGACCAGCTCACCTACAGTAATCCCCTCGACCCACAGTGACAGTGAGAGAGACCAGCTCACCTACAGTAGTCCCCTGGGCCCACAGTAGCAGTGAGAGAGACCAGCTCACCTACAGTAATCCCCTGGGCCCACAGTAACAGTGAGAGAGACCAGCTCACCTACAGTAGTCCCCTGGGCCCACAATAACAGTGAGAGAGACCAGCTCACCTACAGTAATCCCCTGGGCCCACAGTAACAGTGAGAGAGACCAGCTCACCTACAGTAATCCCCTGGGCCCACAGTAACAGTGAGAGAGACCAGCTCACCTACAGTAATCCCCTGGGCCCACAGTAACAGTGAGAGAGAGAGAGAGAGAGACCAGCTCACCTACAGTAATCTCCTGGGCCCACAGTAACAGTGTGAGAGACCAGCTCACCTACAGTAATCTCCTGGGCCCACAGAGACAGTGTGAGAGACCAGCTCACCTACAGTAATCCCCTGGGCACACAGTAACAGTGAGAGAGACCAGCTCACCTATAGTAATCCCCTGGGCCCACAGCAACAGTGAGAGAGAAAGACCAGCTCACCTACAGTTATCCCCTGGGCCCACAGTAACACTGAGGGAGTCCAGCTCCACCTACAGTAATCTCCTGGGCCCACAGTAACAGTGTGAGAGACCAGCTCAACCTACAGTAATCCCGTGGGTCCACAGTAACAGTGAGAGAGACCAGCTCACCTACAGTAATCCCCTTCCCCCCTCAGTGATAGTGAGAGAGACCAGCTCAACCTACAGTAATCCCCTGGGCCCACAGTAACAGTGAGAGAGACCAGCTCACCTACAGTAATCCCTTTGGCCCACTGTAACAGTGAGAGAGAGACCAGCTCACCTACAGTAATCCCCTGGGCCCACAGTGACAGTGAGAGAGACCAGCTCACCTACAGTAATCTCCTGGGCCCACAGTAACAGTGAGAGAGACCAGCTCACCTACAGTAATCCCCTGGGCCCACAGTAACAGTGAGAGAGAGAGAGAGAGAGAGAGAGACCAGCTCACCTACAGTAATCCCCTGGGCCCACAGTAACAGTGAGAGAGACCAGCTCACCTACAGTAATCCCCTGGGCCCACAGTAACAGTGAGAGAGACCAGCTCACCTCCAGTAATCCCCTGGGCCCACAGTAACAGTGAGAGAGAGAGAGAGAGAGAGACCAGCTCACCTACAGTAATCTCCTGGGCCCACAGTAACAGTGTGAGAGACCAGCTCACCTACAGTAATCTCCTGGGCCCACAGAGACAGTGTGAGAGACCAGCTCACCTACAGTAATCCCCTGGGCACACAGTAACAGTGAGAGAGACCAGCTCACCTATAGTAATCCCCTGGGCCCACAGTAACAGTGAGAAAGACCAGCTCACCTACAGTAATCCCCTGGGCCCACAGCAACAGTGAGAGAGAGAGACCAGCTCACCTACAGTTATCCCCTGGGCCCACAGTAACACTGAGGGAGTCCAGCTCTACCTACAGAAATCTCCTGGGCCCACAGTAACAGTGTGAGAGACCAGCTCAACCTACAGTAATCCCGTGGGTCCACAGTAACAGTGAGAGAGACCAGCTCACCTACAGTAATCCCCTTCCCCCCTCAGTGATAGTGAGAGAGACCAGCTCAACCTACAGTAATCCCCTGGCCCACAGTAACAGTGAGAGAGACCAGCTCACCTACAGTAATCCCTTTGGCCCACTGTAACAGTGAGAGAGAGACCAGCTCACCTACAGTAATCCCCTGGGCCCACAGTAACAGTGTGAGAGACCAGCTCACCTACAGTAATCCCCTGGGCCCACAGTAACAGCGAGAGAGACCAGCTCACCTACAGTCATCCCCTGGGCCCACAGTAACAGTGAGAGAGACCAGCTCACCTACAGTAATCCCCTGGGCCCACAGTAATAGTGAGAGAGACCAGCTCACCTACAGTAATCCCCTGGGCCCACGTAACAGTGAGAGAGAGAGAGAGAGAGAGAGACCAGCTCACTTACAGTAATCCCCTGGGCCCACAGTAACAGTGAGAGAGAGAGAGAGAGAGCAGCTCACCTACAGTAATCCCCTGGGCCCATAGTAACAGTGTGAGAGACCAGCTCACCTACAGTAATCCCCTGGACCCACAGTAACAGTGAGAGAGACCAGCTCACCTACAGTAATCCCCTGGACCCAGAGTAACAGTGAGAGAGACCAGCTCACCTACAGTAATCCCCTGGACCCACAGTGACAGTGAGAGAAACCAGCTCACCTACAGTAGTCCCCTGGGCCCACAGTAACAGTGAGAGAGACCAGCTCACCTACAGTAATCCCCTGGGCCCACAGTAACAGTGAGAGATACCAGCTCACCTACAGTAATCCCCTGGGCCCACAGTGACAGTGAGAGAGACCAGCTCACCTACAGTAATCCCCTGGGCCCACAGTAACAGTGAGAGAGACCAGCTCACCTACAGTAATCCCCTGGGCCCACAGTAACAGTGAGAGAGAGAGAGAGAGACCAGCTCACCTACAGTAATCCCCTGGACCCACAGTAACAGTGAGAGAGACCAGCTCACCTACAGTAATCCCCTGGGCCCACAGTGACAGTGAGAGAGACCAGCTCACCTACAGTAGTCCCCTGGGCCCACAGTAACAGTGAGAGAGACCAGCTCCCCTACAGTAATCCCCTGGGCCCACAGTGACAGTGAGAGAGACCAGCTCCCCTACAGTAATCCCCTGGGACCACAGTAACAGTGAGAGAGAGAGAGAGAGACCAGCTCACCTTCAGTAATCCCCTGGGCCCACAGTAACAGTGAGAAAGACCAGCTCACCTACAGTAATCCCCTGGGGCCACAGCAACAGTGAGAGAGAGAGACCAGCTCACCTACAGTTATCCCCTGGGCCCACAGTAACACTGAGGGAGTCCAGCTCTACCTACAGTAATCTCCTGGGCCCACAGAGACAGTGTGAGAGACCAGCTCACCTACAGTAATCCCCTGGGCACACAGTAACAGTGAGAGAGACCAGCTCACCTACAGTAATCCCCTGGGCCCACAGTAACAGTGAGAGAGAGAGAGAGAGACCAGCTCACCTACAGTAATCCCCTGGGCCCACAGTAACAGTGAGAGAGACCAGCTCACCTACAGTAATCCCCTGGGCCCACAGTAACAGTGAGAGAGACCAGCTCACCTACAGTAATCTCCTGGGCCCACAGAGACAGTGTGAGAGACCAGCTCACCTACAGTAATCCCCTGGGCACACAGTAACAGTGAGAGAGACCAGCTCACCTACAGTAATCCCCTGGGCCCACAGTAACAGTGAGAGAGAGAGAGAGAGAGACCAGCTCACCTACAGTAATCTCCTGGGCCCACAGTAACAGTGTGAGAGACCAGCTCACCTACAGTAATCTCCTGGGCCCACAGAGACAGTGTGAGAGACCAGCTCACCTACAGTAATCCCCTGGGCACACAGTAACAGTGAGAAAGACCAGCTCACCTACAGTAATCCCCTGGGCCCACAGCAACAGTGAGAGAGAAAGACCAGCTCACCTACAGTTATCCCCTGGGCCCACAGTAACACTGAGGGAGTCCAGCTCCACCTACAGTAATCTCCTGGGCCCACAGTAACAGTGTGAGAGACCAGCTCAACCTACAGTAATCCCGTGGGTCCACAGTAACAGTGAGAGAGACCAGCTCACCTACAGTAATCCCCTTCCCCCCTCAGTGATAGTGAGAGAGACCAGCTCAACCTACAGTAATCCCCTGGGCCCACAGTAACAGTGAGAGAGACCAGCTCACCTACAGTAATCCCTTTGGCCCACTGTAACAGTGAGAGAGAGACCAGCTCACCTACAGTAATCCCCTGGGCCCACAGTGACAGTGAGAGAGACCAGCTCACCTACAGTAATCTCCTGGGCCCACAGTAACAGTGAGAGAGACCAGCTCACCTACAGTAATCCCCTGGGCCCACAGTAACAGTGAGAGAGAGAGAGAGAGACCAGCTCACCTACAGTAATCCCCTGGGCCCACAGTAACAGTGGGAGAGACCAGCTCACCTACAGTAATCTCCTGGGCCCACAGTGACAGTGTGAGAGACCAGCTCACCTACAGTAATCCCCTGGGCACACAGTAACAGTGAGAGAGACCAGCTCACCTACAGTAATCCCCTGGGCCCACAGTAACAGTGTGAGAGACCAGCTCACCTACAGTAGTCCCCTGGGCGCACAGTAACAATGAGAGAGACCAGCTCACCTACAGTAATCCCCTGGGCCCACAGTAACAGTGAGAGAGACCAGCTCACCTACAGTAGTCCCCTGGGCCCACAGTAACAGTGAGAGAGACCAGCTCCCCTACAGTAATCCCCTGGGCCCACAGTGACAGTGAGAGAGACCAGCTCACCTACAGTAATCCCCTGGGCCCACAGTGACAGTGAGAGAGACCAGCTCACCTACAGTAATCCCCTGGACCCACAGTAACAGTGAGAGAGACCAGCTCACCTACATTAATCCCCTTGACCGACAGTAACAGTGAGAGAGACCAGCTCACCTACAGTAATCCCCTGGGCCCACAGTAACAGTGAGAGAGACCAGCTCACCTACAGTAATCCCCTGGGCCCACAGTAACAGTGAGAGACACCAGCTCATCTACAGTAATCCCCTGGGCTCACAGTACCAGTGAGAGAGACCAGCTCACCTACAGTAATCCCCTGGACCCACAGTAACAGTGAGTGAGACCAGCTCACCTACAGTAATTCCCTGGACCCACAGTAACAGTGAGAGAGACCAGCTCACCTACAGTAATCCCCTGGACCCACAGTAACAGTGAGTGAGACCAGCTCACCTACAGTAATCCCCTGGACCCACAGTGACAGTGAGAGAGACCAGCTCACCTACAGTAATCCCCTGGGCTCACAGTAACAGTGAGAGAGAGAGAGAGAGACCAGCTCACCTTCAGTAATCCCCTGGGCCCACAAGTGACAGTGAGAGAGACCAGCTCACCTACAGTAATCCCCTGGGCCCACAGTAACAGTGAGAGAGAGAGAGAGAGACCAGCTCACCTACAGTAATCCCCTGGGCCCACAGTGACAGTGAGAGAGACCAGCTCACCTACAGTAATCTCCTGGGCCCACAGTAACAGTGAGAGAGACCAGCTCACCTACAGTAATCCCCTGAGCCCACAGTAACAGTGAGAGAGAGAGAGAGAGACCAGCTCACCTACAGTATTCCCCTGGGCCCACAGTAACAGTGGGAGAGACCAGCTCACCTACATTAATCTCCTGGGCCCACAGTGATAGTGTGAGAGACCAGCTCACCTACAGTAATCCCCTGGGCACACAGTAACAGTGAGAGAGACCAGCTCACCTACAGTAATCTCCTGGGCCCACAGTAACAGTGAGAGAGAGACCAACTCACCTACAGTAATCCCCTGGGCCCACAGTAACAGTGAGAGAGACCAGCTCACCTACAGTAATCCCCTGGACCCACAGTAACAGTGAGAGAGACCAGCTCACCTACAGTAATCCCCTCGACCCACAGTGACAGTGAGAGAGACCAGCTCACCTACAGTAGTCCCCTGGGCCCACAGTAGCAGTGAGAGAGACCAGCTCACCTACAGTAATCCCCTGGGCCCACAGTAACAGTGAGAGAGACCAGCTCACCTACAGTAGTCCCCTGGGCCCACAATAACAGTGAGAGAGACCAGCTCACCTACAGTAATCCCCTGGGCCCACAGTAACAGTGAGAGAGACCAGCTCACCTACAGTAATCCCCTGGGCCCACAGTAACAGTGAGAGAGACCAGCTCACCTACAGTAATCCCCTGGGCCCACAGTAACAGTGAGAGAGAGAGAGAGAGAGACCAGCTCACCTACAGTAATCTCCTGGGCCCACAGTAACAGTGTGAGAGACCAGCTCACCTACAGTAATCTCCTGGGCCCACAGAGACAGTGTGAGAGCCCAGCTCACCTACAGTAATCCCCTGGGCACACAGTAACAGTGAGAGAGACCAGCTCACCTATAGTAATCCCCTGGGCCCACAGCAACAGTGAGAGAGAAAGACCAGCTCACCTACAGTTATCCCCTGGGCCCACAGTAACACTGAGGGAGTCCAGCTCCACCTACAGTAATCTCCTGGGCCCACAGTAACAGTGTGAGAGACCAGCTCAACCTACAGTAATCCCGTGGGTCCACAGTAACAGTGAGAGAGACCAGCTCACCTACAGTAATCCCCTTCCCCCCTCAGTGATAGTGAGAGAGACCAGCTCAACCTACAGTAATCCCCTGGGCCCACAGTAACAGTGAGAGAGACCAGCTCACCTACAGTAATCCCTTTGGCCCACTGTAACAGTGAGAGAGAGACCAGCTCACCTACAGTAATCCCCTGGGCCCACAGTGACAGTGAGAGAGACCAGCTCACCTACAGTAATCTCCTGGGCCCACAGTAACAGTGAGAGAGACCAGCTCACCTACAGTAATCCCCTGGGCCCACAGTAACAGTGAGAGAGAGAGAGAGAGACCAGCTCACCTACAGTAATCCCCTGGGCCCACAGTAACAGTGGGAGAGACCAGCTCACCTACAGTAATCTCCTGGGCCCACAGTGACAGTGTGAGAGACCAGCTCACCTACAGTAATCCCCTGGGCACACAGTAACAGTGAGAGAGACCAGCTCACCTACAGTAATCTCCTGGGCCCACAGTAACAGTGAGAGAGAGACCAACTCACCTACAGTAATCCCCTGGGCCCACAGTAACAGTGAGAGAGACCAGCTCACCTACAGTAATCCCCTGGACCCACAGTAACAGTGAGAGAGACCAGCTCACCTACAGTAATCCCCTCGACCCACAGTGACAGTGAGAGAGACCAGCTCACCTACAGTAGTCCCCTGGGCCCACAGTAGCAGTGAGAGAGACCAGCTCACCTACAGTAATCCCCTGGGCCCACAGTAACAGTGAGAGAGACCAGCTCACCTACAGTAGTCCCCTGGGCCCACAATAACAGTGAGAGAGACCAGCTCACCTACAGTAATCCCCTGGGCCCACAGTAACAGTGAGAGAGACCAGCTCACCTACAGTAATCCCCTGGGCCCACAGTAACAGTGAGAGAGAGAGAGAGAGAGAGAGAGACCAGCTCACCTACAGTAATCCCCTGGGCCCACAGTAACAGTGAGAGAGACCAGCTCACCTACAGTAATCCCCTGGGCCCACAGTAACAGTGAGAGAGACCAGCTCACCTCCAGTAATCCCCTGGGCCCACAGTAACAGTGAGAGAGAGAGAGAGAGAGAGACCAGCTCACCTACAGTAATCTCCTGGGCCCACAGTAACAGTGTGAGAGACCAGCTCACCTACAGTAATCTCCTGGGCCCACAGAGACAGTGTGAGAGACCAGCTCACCTACAGTAATCCCCTGGGCACACAGTAACAGTGAGAGAGACCAGCTCACCTATAGTAATCCCCTGGGCCCACAGTAACAGTGAGAAAGACCAGCTCACCTACAGTAATCCCCTGGGCCCACAGCAACAGTGAGAGAGAGAGACCAGCTCACCTACAGTTATCCCCTGGGCCCACAGTAACACTGAGGGAGTCCAGCTCTACCTACAGTAATCTCCTGGGCCCACAGTAACAGTGTGAGAGACCAGCTCAACCTACAGTAATCCCGTGGGTCCACAGTAACAGTGAGAGAGACCAGCTCACCTACAGTAATCCCCTTCCCCCCTCAGTGATAGTGAGAGAGACCAGCTCAACCTACAGTAATCCCCTGGCCCACAGTAACAGTGAGAGAGACCAGCTCACCTACAGTAATCCCTTTGGCCCACTGTAACAGTGAGAGAGAGACCAGCTCACCTACAGTAATCCCCTGGGCCCACAGTAACAGTGTGAGAGACCAGCTCACCTACAGTAATCCCCTGGGCCCACAGTAACAGCGAGAGAGACCAGCTCACCTACAGTCATCCCCTGGGCCCACAGTAACAGTGAGAGAGACCAGCTCACCTACAGTAATCCCCTGGGCCCACAGTAATAGTGAGAGAGACCAGCTCACCTACAGTAATCCCCTGGGCCCACGTAACAGTGAGAGAGAGAGAGAGAGAGAGAGACCAGCTCACTTACAGTAATCCCCTGGGCCCACAGTAACAGTGAGAGAGAGAGAGAGAGAGCAGCTCACCTACAGTAATCCCCTGGGCCCATAGTAACAGTGTGAGAGACCAGCTCACCTACAGTAATCCCCTGGACCCACAGTAACAGTGAGAGAGACCAGCTCACCTACAGTAATCCCCTGGACCCAGAGTAACAGTGAGAGAGACCAGCTCACCTACAGTAATCCCCTGGACCCACAGTGACAGTGAGAGAAACCAGCTCACCTACAGTAGTCCCCTGGGCCCACAGTAACAGTGAGAGAGACCAGCTCACCTACAGTAATCCCCTGGGCCCACAGTAACAGTGAGAGATACCAGCTCACCTACAGTAATCCCCTGGGCCCACAGTGACAGTGAGAGAGACCAGCTCACCTACAGTAATCCCCTGGGCCCACAGTAACAGTGAGAGAGACCAGCTCACCTACAGTAATCCCCTGGGCCCACAGTAACAGTGAGAGAGAGAGAGAGAGACCAGCTCACCTACAGTAATCCCCTGGACCCACAGTAACAGTGAGAGAGACCAGCTCACCTACAGTAATCCCCTGGGCCCACAGTGACAGTGAGAGAGACCAGCTCACCTACAGTAGTCTCCTGGGCCCACAGTAACAGTGAGAGAGACCAGCTCCCCTACAGTAATCCCCTGGGCCCACAGTGACAGTGAGAGAGACCAGCTCCCCTACAGTAATCCCCTGGGCCCACAGTAACAGTGAGAGAGAGAGAGAGAGACCAGCTCACCTTCAGTAATCCCCTGGGCCCACAGTAACAGTGAGAAAGACCAGCTCACCTACAGTAATCCCCTGGGGCCACAGCAACAGTGAGAGAGAGAGACCAGCTCACCTACAGTTATCCCCTGGGCCCACAGTAACACTGAGGGAGTCCAGCTCTACCTACAGTAATCTCCTGGGCCCACAGTAACAGTGTGAGAGACCAGCTCAACCTACAGTAATCCCGTGGGTCCACAGTAACAGTGAGAGAGACCAGCTCACCTACAGTAATCTCCTGGGCCCACAGAGACAGTGTGAGAGACCAGCTCACCTACAGTAATCCCCTGGGCACACAGTAACAGTGAGAAAGACCAGCTCACCTACAGTAATCCCCTGGGCCCACAGCAACAGTGAGAGAGAAAGACCAGCTCACCTACAGTTATCCCCTGGGCCCACAGTAACACTGAGGGAGTCCAGCTCCACCTACAGTAATCTCCTGGGCCCACAGTAACAGTGTGAGAGACCAGCTCAACCTACAGTAATCCCGTGGGTCCACAGTAACAGTGAGAGAGACCAGCTCACCTACAGTAATCCCCTTCCCCCCTCAGTGATAATGAGAGAGACCAGCTCAACCTACAGTAATCCCCTGGGCCCACAGTAACAGTGAGAGAGATCAGCTCACCTACAGTAATCCCTTTGGCCCACTGTAACAGTGAGAGAGAGACCAGCTCACCTACAGTAATCCCCTGGGCCCACAGTGACAGTGAGAGAGACCAGCTCACCTACAGTAATCTCCTGGGCCCACAGTAACAGTGAGAGAGACCAGCTCACCTACAGTAATCCCCTGGGCCCACAGTAACAGTGAGAGAGAGAGAGAGAGACCAGCTCACCTACAGTAATCCCCTGGGCCCACAGTAACAGTGGGAGAGACCAGCTCACCTACAGTAATCTCCTGGGCCCACAGTGACAGTGTGAGAGACCAGCTCACCTACAGTAATCCCCTGGGCACACAGTAACAGTGAGAGAGACCAGCTCACCTACAGTAATCCCCTGGGCCCACAGTAACAGTGTGAGAGACCAGCTCACCTACAGTAGTCCCCTGGGCGCACAGTAACAATGAGAGAGACCAGCTCACCTACAGTAATCCCCTGGGCCCACAGTAACAGTGAGAGAGACCAGCTCACCTACAGTAGTCCCCTGGGCCCACAGTAACAGTGAGAGAGACCAGCTCCCCTACAGTAATCCCCTGGGCCCACAGTGACAGTGAGAGAGACCAGCTCACCTACAGTAATCCCCTGGGCCCACAGTGACAGTGAGAGAGACCAGCTCACCTACAGTAATCCCCTGGACCCACAGTAACAGTGAGAGAGACCAGCTCACCTACAGTAATCCCCTTGACCGACAGTAACAGTGAGAGAGACCAGCTCACCTACAGTAATCCCCTGGGCCCACAGTAACAGTGAGAGAGACCAGCTCACCTACAGTAATCCCCTGGGCCCACAGTAACAGTGAGAGAGACCAGCTCATCTACAGTAATCCCCTGGGCTCACAGTACCAGTGAGAGAGACCAGCTCACCTACAGTAATCCCCTGGACCCACAGTAACAGTGAGTGAGACCAGCTCACCTACAGTAATCCCCTGGACCCACAGTAACAGTGAGTGAGACCAGCTCACCTACAGTAATCCCCTGGACCCACAGTGACAGTGAGAGAGACCAGCTCACCTACAGTAATCCCCTGGGCTCACAGTAACAGTGAGAGAGAGAGAGAGAGACCAGCTCACCTACAGTAATCCCCTGGGCCCACAAGTGACAGTGAGAGAGACCAGCTCACCTACAGTAATCCCCTGGGCCCACAGTAACAGTGAGAGAGAGAGAGAGAGACCAGCTCACCTACAGTAATCCCCTGGGCCCACAGTGACAGTGAGAGAGACCAGCTCACCTACAGTAATCTCCTGGGCCCACAGTAACAGTGAGAGAGACCAGCTCACCTACAGTAATCCCCTGGGCCCACAGTAACAGTGAGAGAGAGAGAGAGAGACCAGCTCACCTACAGTATTCCCCTGGGCCCACAGTAACAGTGGGAGAGACCAGCTCACCTACATTAATCTCCTGGGCCCACAGTGATAGTGTGAGAGACCAGCTCACCTACAGTAATCCCCTGGGCACACAGTAACAGTGAGAGAGACCAGCTCACCTACAGTAATCTCCTGGGCCCACAGTAACAGTGAGAGAGAGACCAACTCACCTACAGTAATCCCCTGGGCCCACAGTAACAGTGAGAGAGACCAGCTCACCTACAGTAATCCCCTGGACCCACAGTAACAGTGAGAGAGACCAGCTCACCTACAGTAATCCCCTCGACCCACAGTGACAGTGAGAGAGACCAGCTCACCTACAGTAGTCCCCTGGGCCCACAGTAGCAGTGAGAGAGACCAGCTCACCTACAGTAATCCCCTGGGCCCACAGTAACAGTGAGAGAGACCAGCTCACCTACAGTAGTCCCCTGGGCCCACAATAACAGTGAGAGAGACCAGCTCACCTACAGTAATCCCCTGGGCCCACAGTAACAGTGAGAGAGACCAGCTCACCTACAGTAATCCCCTGGGCCCACAGTAACAGTGAGAGAGACCAGCTCACCTACAGTAATCCCCTGGGCCCACAGTAACAGTGAGAGAGAGAGAGAGAGAGACCAGCTCACCTACAGTAATCTCCTGGGCCCACAGTAACAGTGTGAGAGACCAGCTCACCTACAGTAATCTCCTGGGCCCACAGAGACAGTGTGAGAGACCAGCTCACCTACAGTAATCCCCTGGGCACACAGTAACAGTGAGAGAGACCAGCTCACCTATAGTAATCCCCTGGGCCCACAGCAACAGTGAGAGAGAAAGACCAGCTCACCTACAGTTATCCCCTGGGCCCACAGTAACACTGAGGGAGTCCAGCTCCACCTACAGTAATCTCCTGGGCCCACAGTAACAGTGTGAGAGACCAGCTCAACCTACAGTAATCCCGTGGGTCCACAGTAACAGTGAGAGAGACCAGCTCACCTACAGTAATCCCCTTCCCCCCTCAGTGATAGTGAGAGAGACCAGCTCAACCTACAGTAATCCCCTGGGCCCACAGTAACAGTGAGAGAGACCAGCTCACCTACAGTAATCCCTTTGGCCCACTGTAACAGTGAGAGAGAGACCAGCTCACCTACAGTAATCCCCTGGGCCCACAGTGACAGTGAGAGAGACCAGCTCACCTACAGTAATCTCCTGGGCCCACAGTAACAGTGAGAGAGACCAGCTCACCTACAGTAATCCCCTGGGCCCACAGTAACAGTGAGAGAGAGAGAGAGAGACCAGCTCACCTACAGTAATCCCCTGGGCCCACAGTAACAGTGGGAGAGAGCAGCTCACCTACAGTAATCTCCTGGGCCCACAGTGACAGTGTGAGAGACCAGCTCACCTACAGTAATCCCCTGGGCACACAGTAACAGTGAGAGAGACCAGCTCACCTACAGTAATCTCCTGGGCCCACAGTAACAGTGAGAGAGAGACCAACTCACCCACAGTAATCCCCTGGGCCCACAGTAACAGTGAGAGAGACCAGCTCACCTACAGTAATCCCCTGGACCCACAGTAACAGTGAGAGAGACCAGCTCACCTACAGTAATCCCCTCGACCCACAGTGACAGTGAGAGAGACCAGCTCACCTACAGTAGTCCCCTGGGCCCACAGTAGCAGTGAGAGAGACCAGCTCACCTACAGTAATCCCCTGGGCCCACAGTAACAGTGAGAGAGACCAGCTCACCTACAGTAGTCCCCTGGGCCCACAATAACAGTGAGAGAGACCAGCTCACCTACAGTAATCCCCTGGGCCCACAGTAACAGTGAGAGAGACCAGCTCACCTACAGTAATCCCCTGGGCCCACAGTAACAGTGAGAGAGAGAGAGAGAGAGAGAGAGACCAGCTCACCTACAGTAATCCCCTGGGCCCACAGTAACAGTGAGAGAGACCAGCTCACCTACAGTAATCCCCTGGGCCCACAGTAACAGTGAGAGAGACCAGCTCACCTCCAGTAATCCCCTGGGCCCACAGTAACAGTGAGAGAGAGAGAGAGAGAGAGACCAGCTCACCTACAGTAATCTCCTGGGCCCACAGTAACAGTGTGAGAGACCAGCTCACCTACAGTAATCTCCTGGGCCCACAGAGACAGTGTGAGAGACCAGCTCACCTACAGTAATCCCCTGGGCACACAGTAACAGTGAGAGAGACCAGCTCACCTATAGTAATCCCCTGGGCCCACAGTAACAGTGAGAAAGACCAGCTCACCTACAGTAATCCCCTGGGCCCACAGCAACAGTGAGAGAGAGAGACCAGCTCACCTACAGTTATCCCCTGGGCCCACAGTAACACTGAGGGAGTCCAGCTCTACCTACAGTAATCTCCTGGGCCCACAGTAACAGTGTGAGAGACCAGCTCAACCTACAGTAATCCCGTGGGTCCACAGTAACAGTGAGAGAGACCAGCTCACCTACAGTAATCCCCTTCCCCCCTCAGTGATAGTGAGAGAGACCAGCTCAACCTACAGTAATCCCCTGGCCCACAGTAACAGTGAGAGAGACCAGCTCACCTACAGTAATCCCTTTGGCCCACTGTAACAGTGAGAGAGAGACCAGCTCACCTACAGTAATCCCCTGGGCCCACAGTAACAGTGTGAGAGACCAGCTCACCTACAGTAATCCCCTGGGCCCACAGTAACAGCGAGAGAGACCAGCTCACCTACAGTCATCCCCTGGGCCCACAGTAACAGTGAGAGAGACCAGCTCACCTACAGTAATCCCCTGGGCCCACAGTAATAGTGAGAGAGACCAGCTCACCTACAGTAATCCCCTGGGCCCACGTAACAGTGAGAGAGAGAGAGAGAGAGAGAGACCAGCTCACTTACAGTAATCCCCTGGGCCCACAGTAACAGTGAGAGAGAGAGAGAGAGAGCAGCTCACCTACAGTAATCCCCTGGGCCCATAGTAACAGTGTGAGAGACCAGCTCACCTACAGTAATCCCCTGGACCCACAGTAACAGTGAGAGAGACCAGCTCACCTACAGTAATCCCCTGGACACAGAGTAACAGTGAGAGAGACCAGCTCACCTACAGTAATCCCCTGGACCCACAGTGACAGTGAGAGAAACCAGCTCACCTACAGTAGTCCCCTGGGCCCACAGTAACAGTGAGAGAGACCAGCTCACCTACAGTAATCCCCTGGGCCCACAGTAACAGTGAGAGATACCAGCTCACCTACAGTAATCCCCTGGGCCCACAGTAACAGTGAGAGAGAGAGAGAGAGACCAGCTCACCTACAGTAATCCCCTGGACCCACAGTAACAGTGAGAGAGACCAGCTCACCTACAGTAATCCCCTGGGCCCACAGTGACAGTGAGAGAGACCAGCTCACCTACAGTAGTCCCCTGGGCCCACAGTAACAGTGAGAGAGACCAGCTCCCCTACAGTAATCCCCTGGGCCCACAGTGACAGTGAGAGAGACCAGCTCCCCTACAGTAATCCCCTGGGCCCACAGTAACAGTGAGAGAGAGAGAGAGAGACCAGCTCACCTTCAGTAATCCCCTGGGCCCACAGTAACAGTGAGAAAGACCAGCTCACCTACAGTAATCCCCTGGGGCCACAGCAACAGTGAGAGAGAGAGACCAGCTCACCTACAGTTATCCCCTGGGCCCACAGTAACACTGAGGGAGTCCAGCTCTACCTACAGTAATCTCCTGGGCCCACAGTAACAGTGTGAGAGACCAGCTCAACCTACAGTAATCCCGTGGGTCCACAGTAACAGTGAGAGAGACCAGCTCACCTACAGTAATCCCCTTCCCCCCTCAGTGATAGTGAGAGAGACCAGCTCAACCTACAGTAATCCCCTGGCCCACAGTAACAGTGAGAGAGACCAGCTCACCTACAGTAATCCCTTTGGCCCACTGTAACAGTGAGAGAGAGACCAGCTCACCTACAGTAATCCCCTGGGCCCACAGTAACAGTGAGAGAGACCAGCTCACCTACAGTAATCCCCTGGGCCCACAGTAACAGCGAGAGAGACCAGCTCACCTACAGTCATCCCCTGGGCCCACAGTAACAGTGAGAGAGACCAGCTCACCTACAGTAATCCCCTGGGCCCACAGTAATAGTGAGAGAGACCAGCTCACCTACAGTAATCCCCTGGGCCCACGTAACAGTGAGAGAGAGAGAGAGAGAGAGAGACCAGCTCACTTACAGTAATCCCCTGGGCCCACAGTAACAGTGAGAGAGAGAGAGAGAGAGAGCAGCTCACCTACAGTAATCCCCTGGGCCCATAGTAACAGTGTGAGAGACCAGCTCACCTACAGTAATCCCCTGGACCCACAGTAACAGTGAGAGAGACCAGCTCACCTACAGTAATCCCCTGGACCCACAGTGACAGTGAGAGAAACCAGCTCACCTACAGTAGTCCCCTGGGCCCACAGTAACAGTGAGAGAGACCAGCTCACCTACAGTAATCCCGTGGGCCCACAGTAACAGTGAGAGATACCAGCTCACCTACAGTAATCCCCTGGGCCCACAGTGACAGTGAGAGAGACCAGCTCACCTACAGTAATCCCCTGGGCCCACAGTAACAGTGAGAGAGACCAGCTCACCTACAGTAATCCCCTGGGCCCACAGTAACAGTGAGAGAGAGAGAGAGAGACCAGCTCACCTACAGTAATCCCCTGGACCCACAGTAACAGTGAGAGAGACCAGCTCACCTACAGTAATCCTCTGGGCCCACAGTGACAGTGAGAGAGACCAGCTCACCTACAGTAGTCCCCTGGGCCCACAGTAACAGTGAGAGAGACCAGCTCCCCTACAGTAATCCCCTGGGCCCACAGTGACAGTGAGAGAGACCAGCTCCCCTACAGTAATCCCCTGGGCCCACAGTAACAGTGAGAGAGACCAGCTCACCTACAGTAATCCCCTGGGCCCACAGTAACAGTGAGAGAGACCAGCTCCCCTACAGTAATCCCCTGGGCCCACAGTGACAGTGAGAGAGACTAGCTCCCCTACAGTAATCCCCTGGGCCCACAGTAACAGTGAGAGAGACCAGCTCACCTACAGTAATCCCCTGGGCCCACAGTAACAGTGAGAGAGAGAGACCAGCTCACCTACAGTAATCCCCTGGACCCACAGTAACAGTGAGAGAGACCAGCTCCCCTACAGTAATCCCCTGGGCCCACAGTGACAGTGAGAGAGACTAGCTCCCCTACAGTAATCCCCTAGGCCCACAGTAACAGTGAGAGAGACCAGCTCACCTACAGTAATCCCCTGGGCCCACAGTAACAGTGAGAGAGAGAGACCAGCTCACCTACAGTAATCCCCTGGACCCACAGTAACAGTGAGAGAGACCAGCTCACCTACAGTAATCCCCTGGGCCCACAGTAACAGTGAGAGAGACCAGCTCACCTACAGTAATCCCCTGGGCCCACAGTGACAGTCAGAGAGACCAGCTCACCTCCAGTAATCCTCTGGGCCCACAGTAACAGTGTGAGAGACCAGCTCACCTACAGTAATCCCCTGGGCCCACAGTGACAGTGAGAGAGACTAGCTCCCCTACCGTAATCCCCTGGGCCCACAGTGACAGTGAGAGAGACCAGCTCACCTACAGTAATCCCCTAGGCCCACAGTAACAGTGAGAGAGTCCAGCTCACCTACAGTAATCCCGTGGACCCACATTAACAATGAGAGAGACGAGCTCACCTCCAGTAGTCCCCTGGGGCCACAGTAACAGTGAGATAGACCAGCTCACCTACAGTAATCCCCTGGGCCCACAGTAACAGTGAGAGAGACCAGCTCACCTACAGTAATCCCCTGGACCCACCGTAACAGTGAGAGAGACCAGCTCACCTACAGTAATCCCGTGGACCCACATTAACAATGAGAGAGACGAGCTCCCTACAGTAATCCCCTGGGCCCACAGTAACAGTGAGAGAGACCAGCTCACCTACAGTAATCACCTGGGCCCACAGTGACAGTCAGAGAGACCAGCTCACCTCCAGTAATCACCTGGGCCCACAGTAACAGTGTGAGAGACCAGCTCACCTACAGTAGTCCCCTGGGCCCACAGTAACAATGAGAGAGACCAGCTCACCTACAGTAATCCCCTGGGCCCACAGTAACAGTGAGAGAGACCAGCTCTCCTGCAGTAGTCCCCTGGGCCCACAGTAACAGTGAGAGAGACCAGCTCCCCTACAGTAATCCCCTGGGCCCACAGTGACAGTGAGAGAGACCAGCTCACCTACAGTAATCCCCTGGGCCCACAGTGACAGTGAGAGAGACCAGCTCACCTACAGTAATCCCCTGGACCCACAGTGACAGTGAGAGAGACCAGCTCACCTACAGTAATCCCCTGGGCTCACAGTAACAGTGAGAGAGAGAGAGAGAGAGAGAGAGACCAGCTCACCTACAGTAATCCCCTGGGCCCACAGTGACAGTGAGAGAGACCAGCTCACCTACAGTAATCCCCTGGGCCCACAGTAACAGTGAGAGAGAGAGAGAGAGACCAGCTCACCTACAGTAATCCCCTGGGCCCACAGTGACAGTGAGACAGACCAGCTCACCTACAGTAATCTCCTGGGCCCACAGTAACAGTGAGAGAGACCAGCTCACCTACAGTAATCCCCTGGGCCCACAGTAACAGTGGGAGAGACCAGCTCACCTACAGTAATCTCCTGGGCCCACAGTGACAGTGTGAGAGACCAGCTCACCTACAGTAATCCCCTGGGCACACAGTAACAGTGAGAGAGACCAGCTCACCTACAGTAATCTCCTGGACCCACAGTAACAGTGAGAGAGAGACCAACTCACCTACAGTAATCCCCTGGGCCCACAGTAACAGTGAGAGAGACCAGCTCACCTACAGTAATCCCCTGGACCCACAGTAACAGTGAGAGAGACCAGCTCACCTACAGTAATCCCCTCGACCCACAGTGACAGTGAGAGAGACCAGCTCACCTACAGTAGTCCCCTGGGCCCACAGTAGAAGTGAGAGAGACCAGCTCACCTACAGTAATCCCCTGGGCCCACAGTAACAGTGAGAGAGACCAGCTCACCTACAGTAGTCCCCTGGGCCCACAATAACAGTGAGAGAGACCAGCTCACCTACAGTAATCCCCTGGGCCCACAGTAACAGTGAGAGAGACCAGCTCACCTACAGTAATCCCCTGGGCCCACAGTAACAGTGAGAGAGAGAGAGAGAGAGAGAGACCAGCTCACCTACAGTAATCCCCTGGGCCCACAGTAACAGTGAGAGAGACCAGCTCACCTACAGTAATCCCCTGGGCCCACAGTAACAGTGAGAGAGACCAGCTCACCTACAGTAATCCCCTGGGCCCACAGTAACAGTGAGAGAGAGAGAGAGAGAGACCAGCTCACCTACAGTAATCTCCTGGGCCCACAGTAACAGTGTGAGAGACCAGCTCACCTACAGTAATCTCCTGGGCCCACAGAGACAGTGTGAGAGACCAGCTCACCTACAGTAATCCCCTGGGCACACAGTAACAGTGAGAAAGACCAGCTCACCTACAGTAATCCCCTGGGCCCACAGCAACAGTGAGAGAGAAAGACCAGCTCACCTACAGTTATCCCCTGGGCCCACAGTAACACTGAGGGAGTCCAGCTCCACCTACAGTAATCTCCTGGGCCCACAGTAACAGTGTGAGAGACCAGCTCAACCTACAGTAATCCCGTGGGTCCACAGTAACAGTGAGAGAGACCAGCTCACCTACAGTAATCCCCTTCCCCCCTCAGTGATAGTGAGAGAGACCAGCTCAACCTACAGTAATCCCCTGGGCCCACAGTAACAGTGAGAGAGACCAGCTCACCTACAGTAATCCCTTTGGCCCACTGTAACAGTGAGAGAGAGACCAGCTCACCTACAGTAATCCCCTGGGCCCACAGTGACAGTGAGAGAGACCAGCTCACCTACAGTAATCTCCTGGGCCCACAGTAACAGTGAGAGAGACCAGCTCACCTACAGTAATCCCCTGGGCCCACAGTAACAGTGAGAGAGAGAGAGAGAGACCAGCTCACCTACAGTAATCCCCTGGGCCCACAGTAACAGTGGGAGAGACCAGCTCACCTACAGTAATCTCCTGGGCCCACAGTGACAGTGTGAGAGACCAGCTCACCTACAGTAATCCCCTGGGCACACAGTAACAGTGAGAGAGACCAGCTCACCTACAGTAATCCCCTGGGCCCACAGTGACAGTGTGAGAGACCAGCTCACCTACAGTAATCCCCTGGGCGCACAGTAACAATGAGAGAGACCAGCTCACCTACAGTAATCCCCTGGGCCCACAGTAACAGTGAGAGAGACCAGCTCACCTACAGTAGTCCCCTGGGCCCACAGTAACAGTGAGAGAGACCAGCTCCCCTACAGTAATCCCCTGGGCCCACAGTGACAGTGAGAGAGACCAGCTCACCTACAGTAATCCCCTGGGCCCACAGTGACAGTGAGAGAGACCAGCTCACCTATAGTAATCCCCTGGACCCACAGTAACAGTGAGAGAGACCAGCTCACCTACAGTAATCCCCTTGACCGACAGTAACAGTGAGAGACACCAGCTCACCTACAGTAATCCCCTGGGCCCACAGTAACAGTGAGAGAGACCAGCTCACCTACAGTAATCGCCTTGGCCCACAGTAACAGTGAGAGAGACCAGCTCACATACAGTAATACTCTGGGCACACAGTAACAGTGAGAGAGACCAGCTCACCTACAGTAATCCCCTGGGCTCACAGTACCAGTGAGAGAGACCAGCTCACCTACAGTAATCCCCTGGACCCACAGTAACAGTGAGTGAGACCAGCTCACCTACAGTAATTCCCTGGACCCACAGTAACAGTGAGAGAGACCAGCTCACCTACAGTAATCCCCTCGACCCACAGTAACAGTGAGTGAGACCAGCTCACCTACAGTAATCCCCTGGACCCACAGTGACAGTGAGAGAGACCAGCTCACCTACAGTAATCCCCTGGGCTCACAGTAACAGTGAGAGAGAGAGAGAGAGAGAGAGAGACCAGCTCACCTTCAGTAATCCCCTGGGCCCACAGTGACAGTGAGAGAGACCAGCTCACCTACAGTAATCCCCTGGGCCCACAGTAACAGTGAGAGAGAGAGAGAGAGACCAGCTCACCTACAGTAATCCCCTGGGCCCACAGTGACAGTGAGAGAGACCAGCTCACCTACAGTAATCTCCTGGGCCCACAGTAACAGTGAGAGAGACCAGCTCACCTACAGTAATCCCCTGGGCCCACAGTAACAGTGAGAGAGAGAGAGAGAGACCAGCTCACCTACAGTAATCCCCTGGGCCCACAGTAACAGTGGGAGAGACCAGCTCACCTACAGTAATCTCCTGGGCCCACAGTGATAGTGTGAGAGACCAGCTCACCTACAGTAATCCCCTGGGCACACAGTAACAGTGAGAGAGACCAGCTCACCTACAGTAATCTCCTGGGCCCACAGTAACAGTGAGAGAGAGACCAACTCACCTACAGTAATCCCCTGGGCCCACAGTAACAGTGAGAGAGACCAGCTCACCTACAGTAATCCCCTGGACCCACAGTAACAGTGAGAGAGACCAGCTCACCTACAGTAATCCCCTCGACCCACAGTGACAGTGAGAGAGACCAGCTCACCTACAGTAGTCCCCTGGGCCCACAGTAGCAGTGAGAGAGACCAGCTCACCTACAGTAATCCCCTGGGCCCACAGTAACAGTGAGAGAGACCAGCTCACCTACAGTAGTCCCCTGGGCCCACAATAACAGTGAGAGAGACCAGCTCACCTACAGTAATCCCCTGGGCCCACAGTAACAGTGAGAGAGACCAGCTCACCTACAGTAATCCCCTGGGCCCACAGTAACAGTGAGAGAGACCAGCTCACCTACAGTAATCCCCTGGGCCCACAGTAACAGTGAGAGAGAGAGAGAGAGAGACCAGCTCACCTACAGTAATCTCCTGGGCCCACAGTAACAGTGTGAGAGACCAGCTCACCTACAGTAATCTCCTGGGCCCACAGAGACAGTGTGAGAGACCAGCTCACCTACAGTAATCCCGTGGGTCCACAGTAACAGTGAGAGAGACCAGCTCACCTACAGTAATCCCCTTCCCCCCTCAGTGATAGTGAGAGAGACCAGCTCAACCTACAGTAATCCCCTGGGCCCACAGTAACAGTGAGAGAGACCAGCTCACCTACAGTAATCCCTTTGGCCCACTGTAACAGTGAGAGAGAGACCAGCTCACCTACAGTAATCCCCTGGGCCCACAGTGACAGTGAGAGAGACCAGCTCACCTACAGTAATCTCCTGGGCCCACAGTAACAGTGAGAGAGACCAGCTCACCTACAGTAATCCCCTGGGCCCACAGTAACAGTGAGAGAGAGAGAGAGAGACCAGCTCACCTACAGTAATCCCCTGGGCCCACAGTAACAGTGGGAGAGAGCAGCTCACCTACAGTAATCTCCTGGGCCCACAGTGACAGTGTGAGAGACCAGCTCACCTACAGTAATCCCCTGGGCACACAGTAACAGTGAGAGAGACCAGCTCACCTACAGTAATCTCCTGGGCCCACAGTAACAGTGAGAGAGAGACCAACTCACCTACAGTAATCCCCTGGGCCCACAGTAACAGTGAGAGAGACCAGCTCACCTACAGTAATCCCCTGGACCCACAGTAACAGTGAGAGAGACCAGCTCACCTACAGTAATCCCCTCGACCCACAGTGACAGTGAGAGAGACCAGCTCACCTACAGTAGTCCCCTGGGCCCACAGTAGCAGTGAGAGAGACCAGCTCACCTACAGTAATCCCCTGGGCCCACAGTAACAGTGAGAGAGACCAGCTCACCTACAGTAGTCCCCTGGGCCCACAATAACAGTGAGAGAGACCAGCTCACCTACAGTAATCCCCTGGGCCCACAGTAACAGTGAGAGAGACCAGCTCACCTACAGTAATCCCCTGGGCCCACAGTAACAGTGAGAGAGAGAGAGAGAGAGAGAGAGACCAGCTCACCTACAGTAATCCCCTGGGCCCACAGTAACAGTGAGAGAGACCAGCTCACCTACAGTAATCCCCTGGGCCCACAGTAACAGTGAGAGAGACCAGCTCACCTCCAGTATTCATCTGGGCCCACAGTAACAGTGAGAGAGAGAGAGAGAGAGACCAGCTCACCTACAGTAATCTCCTGGGCCCACAGTAACAGTGTGAGAGACCAGCTCACCTACAGTAATCTCCTGGGCCCACAGAGACAGTGTGAGAGACCAGCTCACCTACAGTAATCCCCTGGGCACACAGTAACAGTGAGAGAGACCAGCTCACCTATAGTAATCCCCTGGGCCCACAGTAACAGTGAGAAAGACCAGCTCACCTACAGTAATCCCCTGGGCCCACAGCAACAGTGAGAGAGAGAGACCAGCTCACCTACAGTTATCCCCTGGGCCCACAGTAACACTGAGGGAGTCCAGCTCTACCTACAGTAATCTCCTGGGCCCACAGTAACAGTGTGAGAGACCAGCTCAACCTACAGTAATCCCGTGGGTCCACAGTAACAGTGAGAGAGACCAGCTCACCTACAGTAATCCCCTTCCCCCCTCAGTGATAGTGAGAGAGACCAGCTCAACCTACAGTAATCCCCTGGCCCACAGTAACAGTGAGAGAGACCAGCTCACCTACAGTAATCCCTTTGGCCCACTGTAACAGTGAGAGAGAGACCAGCTCACCTACAGTAATCCCCTGGGCCCACAGTAACAGTGAGAGAGACCAGCTCACCTACAGTAATCCCCTGGGCCCACAGTAACAGCGAGAGAGACCAGCTCACCTACAGTCATCCCCTGGGCCCACAGTAACAGTGAGAGAGACCAGCTCACCTACAGTAATCCCCTGGGCCCACAGTAATAGTGAGAGAGACCAGCTCACCTACAGTAATCCCCTGGGCCCACGTAACAGTGAGAGAGAGAGAGAGAGAGAGAGACCAGCTCACTTACAGTAATCCCCTGGGCCCACAGTAACAGTGAGAGAGAGAGAGAGAGAGCAGCTCACCTACAGTAATCCCCTGGGCCCATAGTAACAGTGTGAGAGACCAGCTCACCTACAGTAATCCCCTGGACCCACAGTAACAGTGAGAGAGACCAGCTCACCTACAGTAATCCCCTGGACCCAGAGTAACAGTGAGAGAGAGCAGCTCACCTACAGTAATCCCCTGGGCCCATAGTAACAGTGTGAGAGACCAGCTCACCTACAGTAATCCCCTGGGCCCACAGTGACAGTGAGAGAGACCAGCTCACCTACAGTAATCTCCTGGGCCCACAGTAACAGTGAGAGAGACCAGCTCACCTACAGTAATCCCCTGGGCCCACAGTAACAGTGAGAGAGAGAGAGAGAGACCAGCTCACCTACAGTAATCCCCTGGGCCCACAGTAACAGTGGGAGAGACCAGCTCACCTACAGTAATCTCCTGGGCCCACAGTGATAGTGTGAGAGACCAGCTCACCTACAGTAATCCCCTGGGCACACAGTAACAGTGAGAGAGACCAGCTCACCTACAGTAATCTCCTGGGCCCACAGTAACAGTGAGAGAGAGACCAACTCACCTACAGTAATCCCCTGGGCCCACAGTAACAGTGAGAGAGACCAGCTCACCTACAGTAATCCCCTGGACCCACAGTAACAGTGAGAGAGACCAGCTCACCTACAGTAATCCCCTCGACCCACAGTGACAGTGAGAGAGACCAGCTCACCTACAGTAGTCCCCTGGGCCCACAGTAGCAGTGAGAGAGACCAGCTCACCTACAGTAATCCCCTGGGCCCACAGTAACAGTGAGAGAGACCAGCTCACCTACAGTAGTCCCCTGGGCCCACAATAACAGTGAGAGAGACCAGCTCACCTACAGTAATCCCCTGGGCCCACAGTAACAGTGAGAGAGACCAGCTCACCTACAGTAATCCCCTGGGCCCACAGTAACAGTGAGAGAGACCAGCTCACCTACAGTAATCCCCTGGGCCCACAGTAACAGTGAGAGAGAGAGAGAGAGAGACCAGCTCACCTACAGTAATCTCCTGGGCCCACAGTAACAGTGTGAGAGACCAGCTCACCTACAGTAATCTCCTGGGCCCACAGAGACAGTGTGAGAGACCAGCTCACCTACAGTAATCCCCTGGGCACACAGTAACAGTGAGAGAGACCAGCTCACCTATAGTAATCCCCTGGGCCCACAGCAACAGTGAGAGAGAAAGACCAGCTCACCTACAGTTATCCCCTGGGCCCACAGTAACACTGAGGGAGTCCAGCTCCACCTACAGTAATCTCCTGGGCCCACAGTAACAGTGTGAGAGACCAGCTCAACCTACAGTAATCCCGTGGGTCCACAGTAACAGTGAGAGAGACCAGCTCACCTACAGTAATCCCCTTCCCCCCTCAGTGATAGTGAGAGAGACCAGCTCAACCTACAGTAATCCCCTGGGCCCACAGTAACAGTGAGAGAGACCAGCTCACCTACAGTAATCCCTTTGGCCCACTGTAACAGTGAGAGAGAGACCAGCTCACCTACAGTAATCCCCTGGGCCCACAGTGACAGTGAGAGAGACCAGCTCACCTACAGTAATCTCCTGGGCCCACAGTAACAGTGAGAGAGACCAGCTCACCTACAGTAATCCCCTGGGCCCACAGTAACAGTGAGAGAGAGAGAGAGAGACCAGCTCACCTACAGTAATCCCCTGGGCCCACAGTAACAGTGGGAGAGAGCAGCTCACCTACAGTAATCTCCTGGGCCCACAGTGACAGTGTGAGAGACCAGCTCACCTACAGTAATCCCCTGGGCACACAGTAACAGTGAGAGAGACCAGCTCACCTACAGTAATCTCCTGGGCCCACAGTAACAGTGAGAGAGAGACCAACTCACCTACAGTAATCCCCTGGGCCCACAGTAACAGTGAGAGAGACCAGCTCACCTACAGTAATCCCCTGGACCCACAGTAACAGTGAGAGAGACCAGCTCACCTACAGTAATCCCCTCGACCCACAGTGACAGTGAGAGAGACCAGCTCACCTACAGTAGTCCCCTGGGCCCACAGTAGCAGTGAGAGAGACCAGCTCACCTACAGTAATCCCCTGGGCCCACAGTAACAGTGAGAGAGACCAGCTCACCTACAGTAGTCCCCTGGGCCCACAATAACAGTGAGAGAGACCAGCTCACCTACAGTAATCCCCTGGGCCCACAGTAACAGTGAGAGAGACCAGCTCACCTACAGTAATCCCCTGGGCCCACAGTAACAGTGAGAGAGAGAGAGAGAGAGAGAGAGACCAGCTCACCTACAGTAATCCCCTGGGCCCACAGTAACAGTGAGAGAGACCAGCTCACCTACAGTAATCCCCTGGGCCCACAGTAACAGTGAGAGAGACCAGCTCACCTCCAGTAATCCCCTGGGCCCACAGTAACAGTGAGAGAGAGAGAGAGAGAGACCAGCTCACCTACAGTAATCTCCTGGGCCCACAGTAACAGTGTGAGAGACCAGCTCACCTACAGTAATCTCCTGGGCCCACAGAGACAGTGTGAGAGACCAGCTCACCTACAGTAATCCCCTGGGCACACAGTAACAGTGAGAGAGACCAGCTCACCTATAGTAATCCCCTGGGCCCACAGTAACAGTGAGAAAGACCAGCTCACCTACAGTAATCCCCTGGGCCCACAGCAACAGTGAGAGAGAGAGACCAGCTCACCTACAGTTATCCCCTGGGCCCACAGTAACACTGAGGGAGTCCAGCTCTACCTACAGTAATCTCCTGGGCCCACAGTAACAGTGTGAGAGACCAGCTCAACCTACAGTAATCCCGTGGGTCCACAGTAACAGTGAGAGAGACCAGCTCACCTACAGTAATCCCCTTCCCCCCTCAGTGATAGTGAGAGAGACCAGCTCAACCTACAGTAATCCCCTGGCCCACAGTAACAGTGAGAGAGACCAGCTCACCTACAGTAATCCCTTTGGCCCACTGTAACAGTGAGAGAGAGACCAGCTCACCTACAGTAATCCCCTGGGCCCACAGTAACAGTGAGAGAGACCAGCTCACCTACAGTAATCCCCTGGGCCCACAGTAACAGTGAGAGAGACCAGCTCACCTACAGTAATCCCCTGGGCCCACAGTAATAGTGAGAGAGACCAGCTCACCTACAGTAATCCCCTGGGCCCACGTAACAGTGAGAGAGAGAGAGAGAGAGAGAGAGACCAGCTCACTTACAGTAATCCCCTGGGCCCACAGTAACAGTGAGAGAGAGAGAGAGAGAGAGAGCAGGTCACCTACAGTAATCCCCTGGGCCCATAGTAACAGTGTGAGAGACCAGCTCACCTACAGTAATCCCCTGGACCCACAGTAACAGTGAGAGAGACCAGCTCACCTACAGTAATCCCCTCGACCCACAGTAACAGTGAGAGAGACCAGCTCACCTACAGTAATCCCCTGGACCCACAGTGACAGTGAGAGAAACCAGCTCACCTACAGTAGTCCCCTGGGCCCACAGTAACAGTGAGAGATACCAGCTCACCTACAGTAATCCCCTGGGCCCACAGTAACAGTGAGAGATACCAGCTCACCTACAGTAATCCCCTGGGCCCACAGTGACAGTGAGAGAGACCAGCTCACCTACAGTAATCCCCTGGGCCCACAGTAACAGTGAGAGAGACCAGCTCACCTACAGTAATCCCCTGGGCCCACAGTAACAGTGAGAGAGAGAGAGAGAGACCAGCTCACCTACAGTAATCCCCTGGGCCCACAGTAACAGTGAGAGAGACCAGCTCACCTACAGTAATCCCCTGGACCCACAGTAACAGTGAGAGAGACCAGCTCACCTACAGTAATCCCATGGGCCCACAGTAACAGTGAGAGAGACCAGCTCACCTACAGTAATCCCCTGGACCCACAGTAACAGTGAGAGAGACCAGCTCACCTACAGTAATCCCCTGGACCCACAGTAACAGTGAGAGAGACCAGCTCACCTACAGTAATCCCCTGGGCTCGCAGTTACAGTGAGAGAGACCAGTTCACCTACTGTAATCCCCTGGGCCCACAGTAACAGTATGAGAGAGACCAGCTCACCTACAGTAATCCCCTGGGCTCGCAGTTACAGTGAGAGAGACCAGCTCCCCTACAGTAATCCCCTGGGCCCACAGTAACAGTATTAGAGAGACCAGCTCACCTACAGTAATCCCCTGGGCCCACAGTAATGGTGAGAGAGACCAGCTCACCTCCAGTAATCCCCTGGGCCCACAGTAACAGTGTGAGAGAGACCAGCTCACCTACAGTAATCCCCTGGGCCCACAGTAACAGTGAGAGAGACCAGCTCACCTACAGTAGTCCCCTGGGCCCACAGTAACAGTGAGAGAGACCAGCTCCCCTACAGTAATCCCCTGGGCCCACAGTAACAGTGAGAGAGACCAGCTCACCTACAGTAATCCCATGGGCCCACAGTAACAGTGAGAGAGACCAGCTCACCTACAGTAATCCCATGGGCCCACAGTAACAGTGAGAGAGACCAGCTCACCTACTGTAATCCCCTGGGCACACAGTAACAGTGAGAAAGACCAGCTCACCTACAGTAATCCCCTGGACCCACAGTAACAGTGAGGGAGACCAGCTCACCTACAGTAATCCCCTGGGCCCACAGTAACAGTGAGAGAGACCAGCTCACCTACAGTAATCTCCTGGGGCCACAGTTACAGTGAGAGAGACCTGGGAAATACCCCAAACACAGCCCTGAGATAGGGAAATACCCCAAACACAGCCCTGAGATGGGGAAATACCGCAAACACAGCCCTGAGATAGGGAAATACCCCAAACACAGCCCTGAGATGGGGAAATACCCCAAACACAGCCCTGAGATGGGGAAATACCGCAAACACAGCCCCGAACCTGGGAAATACCCCCAAACACAGCCCTGAGATGGGGAAATACCCCCAAACACAGCCCTGAGATGGGGAAATACCCCAAACACAGCACCGAACCTGGGAAATACCCCCAAACACAGCCCTGAGATGGGGAAATACCCCAAACACAGCCCTGAGATGGGGAAATACTGCAAACACAGCCCCAAACCTGGGAAATACCCCCAAACACAGCCCTGAGATGGGGAAATACCCCCAAACACAGCCCCGAACCTGGGAAATACCCCCAAACACAGCCCTGAGATGGGGAAATACCCCAAACACAGCCCTGAGATGGGGAAATACTGCAAACACAGCCCCAAACCTGGGAAATACCCCCAAACACAGCCCTGAGATGGGGAAATACCCCCAAACACAGCCCCGAACCTGGGAAATACCCCCAAACACAGCCCTGAGATGGGGAAATACCCCAAACACAGCCCTGAGCCATAAACACAAATAGGATTTATAATCATCTCGCAAGCAACAATTTGATTGGAAATAGTCAACATGGTTTCGTCAAGGGCAGGTCATGTCTCACAAATCTTTTGAGTTTTTTGAGTAGGTGACCAAGCATGTAGATGTGGGTAGGGCAGTTGACGTGGTGTACATGGACTTCAGTAAAGCCTTTGATAAGGTTCCACGTGGCAGGCTGTTGGAGAAAATGCAGAGACATGGGATTGAGGGCGATTGAGCAGTTTGGATTAGAAACTGGCTTTCTGAAAGAAGGCAGTGAGTGGTGGTTGATGGAAAATATTCAGCCTGGAGTCTGGTTACTAGTGGTGTGCACAAGGATCTGTTTTGGGACCACTGCTGTTTGTCATTTTTATAAATGACTTGGACGCAGGCATAGGTGGATGGATTGGTAAATTTGTAGATGACACTAAAGTCGGTGGAGTAGTGGACAATGTGGTAATGAATAACTTGGGAGCTATTGATCGGTGAGCCTGACATCAGTGTTGGAGGGAATCCTGAGGGACAGGATGTACATGTATTTGGAAAGGCAAGGACTGATTAGGGAGAGTCAACATGGCTTTGTGTGTGGGAAATCATGTCTCACAAACTTGATTGAGTTCTTTGAAGAAGTAACAAAGAGGATTGATGAGGACAGAGTGGTAGATGTGATCTATATGGACTTCAGTAAGGTGTTTGACAAGGTTCCCCATGGGAGACTGTTTAGCAAGGTTAGATCTCACGGAATACAGGGAGAACTAGCCACTTGGATATAGAACTGGCTCAAAGGTAGAAGACAGAGGGTGGTGGTGGAGGGTTGTTTTTCAGACTGGAGGCCTGTGACCAGTGGAGTGCCACAAGGACCGGTGCTGGGTTCTCTATTTTTTGTCATTTACATAAATGATTTGGATGCGAGCATAAGAGGTACAGTTAGTAAGTTTGCAGATGACACCAAAATTGGCGGAGTAGTGGACAGCGAAGAGGGTTACCTCAGATTACAACACGATCTTGACCAGATGGGCCAATGGCTGAGAAGTGGCAGATGGAATTTAATTCAGATAAATGCGAGGTGCTGCATTTTGGGAAAGCAAATCTTAGCAGGACTTATATACTTAATGGTAAGGTCCGAGGGAGTGTTGCTGAACAAAGAGACCTTGGAGTGCAGGTTCATAGCTCCTTGAAAGTGGAGTCGCAGGTAGATAGGATAGTGAAGGCAGCATTTGGTATGCTTTCCTTTATTGGTCAGAGTATTGAGTACAGGAGTTGGGAGGTCATGTTGCAGCTGTACAGGACATTGGTTAGGCCGCTGTTGGAAGATTGTGTGCAATATCGCTTCACTTGGAGGTCACCACTGATGATGTTACCCAGCCAGGTAAGGAAATGTCTGGATATCAAACCTACAGCTCAGTGAGCAAACCTACACACTAAACCTCAACCTGAGCTACAAACCTTCACAAACCTTGCAAAAACGTGGAGTCACAGGTAGACAGGATACTGAAGGAGGTGTTTGGAGTACTTTGTGCGTTTTGAGAATTGTAGCTCAACTGAGGTTCAGGATGTAGGTTTGCTCACTGAGCTGGAAGGTTCATTTTTCAGACATTTGTCACCTGACTACGTTAACTTATCCTTGCTATCTGCCCTTGTGGGAAGGGACGTCAATTGAAGACAAACCACTGTTTTTAAACACACCCCATCTGTTTCCATTACATTTTTGACAATATTTGATTCCAATTTACTTCAAACAGATTCTTTTCCATTGCAATCTCAGAATGCTGACCATGTTGGAGCTGGGTGTGAGAGATCAGGGAGAGGGCTGTGAATGTAGACCGTGTTGGAGCTGGGTGTGAGAGAGAAGGGAGAGGGCTGTGAATGTAGACCGGGTTGGAGCTGGGTGTGAGAGATCAGGGAGAGGGCTGTGAATGTAGACCGGGTTGGAGCTGGGTTTGAGAGAGAAGGGAGAGGGCAGTGAATGTAGACCGTGTTGGAGCTGGGTGTGAGAGAGAAGGGAGAGAGCTGTGAATGTAGACCGGGTTGGAGCTGGGTGTGAGAGAGAAGGGAGAGGGCTGTGAATGTAGACCGGGTTGGAGCTGGGTTTGAGAGAGAAGGGAGAGGGCAGTGAATGTAGACCGTGTTGGAGCTGGGTGTGAGAGAGAAGGGAGAGGGCTGTGAATGTAGACCGTGTTGGAGCTGGGTGTGAGAGAGAAGGGAGAGGGCTGTGAATGTAGACCGTGTTGGAGCTGGGTGTGAGAGAGAAGGGAGAGGGCTGTGAATGTAGACCGTGTTGGAGCTGGGTGTGAGAGAGAAGGGAGAGGGCTGTGAATGTAGACCGTGTTGGAGCTGGGTGTGAGAGAGAAGGGAGAGGGCTGTGAATGTAGACCGTGTTGGAGCTGGGTGTGAGAGAGAAGGGAGAGGGCTGTGAATGTAGACCGTGTTGGAGCTGGGTGTGAGAGAGAAGGGAGAGGGCTGTGAATGTAGACCGTGTTGGAGCTGGGTCTGAGAGAGAAGGGAGAGGGCTGTGAATGTAGACCGTGTTGGAGCTGGGTGTGGGAGAGAAGGGAGAGGGCTGTGAATGTAGACCGTGTTGGAGCTGGTTGAGTAACATACAACTGAAATGAAAAGCACAGACAGTGAGCAGGGACTGTCATTTTTCTTTTATTAAATTATTTATAAGTTACACACATGGAGGCAGCTCCGAAGAGGAGACAATCAGCTCTCATCTCCAACCCCCCCAACCCCCCACCTCACTTCAGCAGACTCCGAGCACTGAGAATGGTCCATAACCTGGAGGCAGATGTCGGATTGAGATGGGGGTGACGAGCAGATTATGGGGCATGGGGGGGGGGGGGGTCCCGCAGGGAACAGGGGTGAGCGGGCAGGGCATGGGGGATGGGGGATGGGGATGGGGTTGTGGTTGGGGTGCAGCAGGGAACAGGGGTAACCGGGCAGGTTATGGGGCATGGGGGGGGGGGGGAACAGGGGTGAGCGGGCAGGTTATAGGGCATGGGGGGGGGGGGGGAACAGGGGTGAGTGGGCAGGTTATAGGGCATGGGGGGGGGGGAACAGGGGTGAGCGGGCAGGGCATGGGGGGGGGGGGGAACAGGGGTGAGCGGGCAGGTTATAGGGCATGGGGGGGGGGGGGAACAGGGGTGAGCGGGCAGGGCATGGGGGGGGGGGAACAGGGGTGAGTGGGCAGGTTATAGGGCATGGGGGGGGGGGAACAGGGGTGAGCGGGCAGGTTATAGGGCATGGGGGGGGGGGAACAGGGGTGAGCGGGCAGGTTATAGGGCATGGGGGGGGGGGGGGAACAGGGGTGAGCGGACAGGGCATGGGGGGGGGGGAACAGGGGTGAGCGGGCAGGTTATAGGGCATGGGGGGGGGGGGAACAGGGGTGAGCGGGCAGGGCATGGGGGGGGGGAACAGGGGTGAGCGGGCAGGGCATGGGGGGGGGGGGAACAGGGGTGAGCGGGCAGGTTATAGGGCATGGGGGGGGGGGAACAGGGGTGAGCGGGCAGGGCATGGGGGGGGGGGGAACAGGGGTGAGCGGGCAGGGCATGGGGGGGGGGGGGAACAGGGGTGAGCGGGCAGGGCATGGGGGGGGGGGAACAGGGGTGAGCGGGCAGGTTATAGGGCATGGGGGGGGGGGGGAACAGGGGTGAGCGGACAGGTTATAGGGCATGGGGGGGGGGGGGAACAGGGGTGAGCGGGCAGGTTATAGGGCATGGGGGGGGGGGAACAGGGGTGAGCGGGCAGGGCATGGGGGGGGGGAACAGGGGTGAGCGGGCAGGTTATAGGGCATGGGGGGGGGGGAACAGGGGTGAGCGGGCAGGGCATGGGGGGGGGAGAACAGGGGTGAGCGGGCAGGTTATAGGGCATGGGAGGGGGGGAACAGGGGTGAGCGGGCAGGGCATGGGGGGGGGGGGAACAGGGGTGAGCGGGCAGGTTATAGGGCATGGGGGGGGGGAACAGGGGTGAGCGGGCAGGGCATGGGGGGGGGGGGAACAGGGGTGAGTGGGCAGGTTATAGGGCATGGGGGGGGGGGGGAACAGGGGTGAGTGGGCAGGTTATAGGGCATGGGGGGGGGGAACAGGGGTGAGCGGGCAGGTTATAGGGCATGGGGGGGGGGGAACAGGGGTGAGCGGGCAGGGCATGGGGGGGGGGGAACAGGGGTGAGCGGGCAGGTTATAGGGCATGGGGGGGGGGGGGGGGAACAGGGGTGAGCGGGCAGGGCATGGGGGGGGGGGAACAGGGGTGAGCGGGCAGGTTATAGGGCATGGGGGGGGGGGAACAGGGGTGAGCGGGCAGGTTATAGGGCATGGGGGGGGGGAACAGGGGTGAGCGGGCAGGTTATAGGGCATGGGGGGGGGGGAACAGGGGTGAGCGGACAGGTTATAGGGCATGGGGGGGGGGGGAGAACAGGGGTGAGCGGGCAGGGCATGGGGGGGGGGAACAGGGGTGAGCGGGCAGGTTATAGGGCATGGGGGGGGGGGAACAGGGGTGAGCGGGCAGGTTATAGGGCATGGGGGGGGGGGAACAGGGGTGAGCGGGCAGGTTATAGGGCATGGGGGGGGGGGGGAACAGGGGTGAGCGGGCAGGGCATGGGGGGGGGGGAAACAGGGGTGAGCGGACAGGTTATAGGGCATGGGGGGGGGGGAACAGGGGTGAGCGGACAGGTTATAGGGCATGGGGGGGGGGGGGGAACAGGGGTGAGCGGGCAGGTTATAGGGCATGGGGGGGGGGGGAACAGGGGTGAGCGGGCAGGTTATAGGGCATGGGGGGGGGGGGGAACAGGGGTGAGCGGGCAGGTTATAGGGCATGGGGCGGGGGGAACAGGGGTGAGCGGGCAGGTTATAGGGCATGGGGGGGGGGAACAGGGGTGAGCGGACAGGTTATAGGGCATGGGGGGGGGGGAGAACAGGGGTGAGCGGGCAGGTTATAGGGCATGGGGGGGGGGGGGGAACAGGGGTGAGCGGGCAGGTTATAGGGCATGGGGGGGGGGGGGAACAGGGGTGAGCGGGCAGGTTATAGGGCATGGGGGGGGGGGGGAACAGGGGTGAGCGGGCAGGGCATGGGGGGGGGGGAACAGGGGTGAGCGGACAGGTTATAGGGCATGGGGGGGGGGGGGAACAGGGGTGAGCGGACAGGTTATAGGGCATGGGGGGGGGGGGGAACAGGGGTGAGCGGGCAGGTTATAGGGCATGGGGGGGGGGAACAGGGGTGAGCGGGCAGGTTATAGGGCATGGGGGGGGGGGAACAGGGGTGAGCGGGCAGGTTATAGGGCATGGGGCGGGGGGAACAGGCAGGTTATAGGGCATGGGGGGGGGGGAACAGGGGTGAGCGGGCAGGTTATAGGGCATGGGGGGTCCAGCAGGAAATGGTGGGGTTGGGGTGAATGTGCAGGGAATGGGTTCGGTGGGGCAGACAACGGGATCCGGGTCGGGGAGGGGGTGACACTCAAGGGTTCCAGATGGGAGCATGGACCCCCATGGGATGCAGATAGGGGTGACCGAGAGGAATCCAGTTGCTGGGAGGGGTAGACAGTGGGACACCAGCAGGATTCAGGTGTTGGGTGTGATCTAGTGAGTTCCGGATGGGGATGTGACCATCGGGATCCGGATGAGTGGAGAGCCCAGCAGGATCTATTTGAGGGTTTTAATGCAGTGGGACCCTGATGTGGGTGTGGAATCCAGGAGGATGTGGATGAGGGGAGAAACTCAGTGGGATCCGTCTGTGGAGGGGAGACATATAGGATCTGGATAGAGATTGGGGGGGCGGCGGTGTGCCTTATGGGATCCTGATTTGAGGTGGTTGGGGGGAACCCAGCAGGATCCTGATTGGGGTGGGGGAGGTGGGGGGCCCAGCAGGATCCTGTTTGGGGTGGTGGTGGGTGGGGGACCTAGCAGGATTCTGATTGGGGTGGGGGTGGGTGGGGGACCCAGCAGGATCCTGTTTGGGGTGGGGGGGGAGCCCAGTAGAATCCTGATTGGGGTTGATGGGGGAAGGTGGGGAGCAGTGGATCCCAAGAAGCAGCCTCCAATGTGAGAAGCTGGCCCCTGCCAGCAGCAGCAGCACAGTCTCAGTGCAGTAGGAACCCACTCCTTTCACAATCTTCGCTGTTAAACCACTCCCTTCGAGATACACACAGCAAGACCGACAGGCAGAGGGGAGCTGATCCTCTGCATCAACAAACAGCAAAGAAAAATACTTTTAAAAAAAAAAATTAAATAAAAGCTAAGCATCGCTGAAGGTTTTCCGCTACAGGGAACTAGATACTGGGAGTTAAAAGCACTGTCTGGAAATAGAGATATTTTACGTCTCTCAATTTACAACACAACGCTTGACTCAATGCTAAAGTGACACTGTACACGACAGAGTGAGAGAGAGAAAAATTACTTCCTTTTAAAATAAAAAGTATTCTTTCTTTCAGAAACAGAATAGTAAGTATGAATGAAGAAGGTCATTCTCAGGAGGTGTCAGAGGGGACATGTTCTTCAAAGCCCTCACTTTCACGGACTAAAGCTCGTTCCAGAATCACTCGGCCCTCTTTGTACCGCTGACTGTCTTCGGTCGCAAACTCGTAGATCCAGCCCAGCTTACTGTTGCAATTCTTGCAGCTCACGTCCCTGACCATGTGTCGCCCAGTTAGCATCACTCGGTCCTGTACTTCACTGTATTGTAGATTCACCACCTGAGCAAGAGACACAGTGTTTAGTCTCACCTACAGCCCACAGATCCTTCACATAGACACGAGACTGAGATCAGCATGACTGGCTGCTCCAACAGCTCACCTTGTTAAAGAGGAAAGCTCTTCCTGTCGCCCCTGTGAAGCGTGTGGAGATTAGTTCTGAGCGGTTTGTCAGGATGGTGTCACAGTTTGCACAGGAGAACAGTCGGGTGCCTCCGATATGATCAAGGAAAATTCGGCCCATGATTCCTAGTTGTGGAATGGCCTCAGACTGGATCTAGGGAAAAGAGGTTAGCAAATACATAATACAACAGGCAGAGTCAGTGTGGCTTCATGAAGGGGCACTTATACCTGACACATTTACAGGAGTTCTTTCAGCAAGCAACATATGCAATAGGGAAAAGGGGAAATGTGGATGTAATAAACAGCAAACTTTGTATTAACCTGCATCTACTGAACCAGCAAAAAGGATATACCTCAAAAACTGCAAACTTTACTTATTATTCTGTTTAACTATTATAGTTTTTAAATTTATTTACCTCAATGTAAATATATGTATTGTTTAATCAAATAACCACACAAAATATCAACAGTTGATTCAAGTTGAAATCAATTTCCCCCCAGATACCGTCATGTCCAGGTAGTCAGTTGTGGGTGTAAGTTTTATTTCAGGCAAAGTTGCATTATTATTCAAGCGATTTATGCTGTAAATCCAGTAAAAGAGTGATAGATATACCCCTGCATTACATTTCTATGACTCAGTGTGTCTGTCTCTTGCTCAGGTCCAGTGAAGTACAGGACCGGGCGACACATGGTTCGAGGCATGAGCTGCAAGAACTGCAACAGTAGTCATAGAGATGTACCATGATCATCTGGAAACAGGGGCCAGACACGAGAAAGTTTGCTGCTTTGAGACTTTCATAAGGCATGCAATAAGGTAATACTCAGAGGGGTAGTTAATAAGGTGATGGAGATCGTACATTAGGATGGACAGAGGATGGGATTCTGGATCAGTGGGGCTGGAAAAGCACAGCAAGTCAGGCAGCATCCGAGGAGCAGGAAAATCGACGTTTCAGGCAAAAACCCTTCATCAGGAATAAAGGCAGAGAGCCTGAAGGGTGGAGAGATAAGCTAGAGGAGTGTGGGGGTGGGGAGAAAGTAGCATAGAGTACAATGGGTGAGTGGGGGAGGGGATGAAGGTGATAGGTCAAGGAGGAGGGTGGGGGAAGGTAGCAAAGTGTACAATAGGTGAGTGGGGGAGGGGATGAAGGGGAGGAGAGGTGGTGTGGATAGGTGGAAAAGAAGATAGGCAAGTAGGACAAGTCCGGACAAGTCATGGGGACAGTAACTGAGCTGGAAGTTTGAAACTAGGGTGGGGTAAAGTGGGGGGTGGGGTAAAGTGGGGGAAGGGGAAATGAGGAAGCTGTTGAAGTCCACATTGATGCCCTGGGGTTGAAGTGTTCCGAGGCGGAAGATGAGGCGTTCTTCCTCCAGGCGTCTGGTAGTGAGGGAGCGGCGGTGAAGGAGGCCCAGGACCTCCATGTCCTCGGCAGAGTGGGAGGGGGAGTTGAAATGTTGGGCCACGGGGCGGTTTGGTTGATTGGTGCGGGTGTCCCAGAGATGTTCCCTAAAGCGCTCTGCGAGGAGGCGCCCAGTCTCCCCAATGTAGAGGAGACCTCATCGGGAGCAATGGATACAATAAATGATATTAGTGGATGTGCAGGTAAAACTTTGATGGATGTGGAAGGCTCCTTTAGGGCCTTGGATAGAGGTGAGGGAGGAGGTGTGGGCACAGGTTTTACAGTTCCTGCGGTGGCAGGGGAAAGTGCCAGGATGGGAGGGTGGGTTGTAGGGGGGGCGTGGACCTGACCAGGTAGACACGGAGGGAACGGTCTTTGCGGAAGGTGGGGAGGGAAATATCTCCCTGGTGATGGGGTCTGTTTGGAGGTGGCGGAAATGTCGGTGGATGATTTGGTTTATGCGAAGGTTGGTAGGGTGGAAGGTGAGCTTGGACTAACTAACAGAGGGTTGGGATAAGGGAGGCCCGCTCAGGAATGGCAGTCGGTAACTAAAGGAATCAGGTCCTGGGACCACAATTATTGACAACACACTCTGTTCTGCTATTACACTATTTCTTCAACTCAAATGGGCTTTTATGTAATTGAAGAATTTAGACAGTCATTTGCAGGATGTGAATGTTTCTAAGCTGTATTGGCTATAACACAATTCCGGCCCCATTAGATTAAAGGGCATGGCTGTTGCATGATTTTATAATAATGAGATTGCACGAGAACTAGACTATCGCGATATAGAGTCGTAGAGTCACAGACGTACAGCACAGAAACAGACCCTTCGGTCCAACCCAATCTAGTCCCACCTGCCAGCACCCGGCCCATATCCCTCCAAACCCTTCCTGTCCATATACCCATCCAGATGCCTTTTAAATGTTGCAGTTGTACCAGCCACCACCACATCCTCTGGCAGCTCATTCCATACATGTACCACCCTCTGTGTGAAAAAGTTGCCCCTTAGGTCTCTTTTATATCTTTCCCCTCTCACCCTAAACCTATGCCCTCTCGTTCTGGACTCCCCCACCCCAGAGAAAAGACTTTGTCTATTTACCCTATCCATGCCCCTCATAATTTTGTAAACCTCTATAAGGTCACCCCTCAGCCTCTGATGCTCCAGGGAAAACAGCCCCAGCCTGTTCAGCCTCTCCCTGTAGCTCAGATCCTCCAACCCTGGCAACATCCTTGTAAATCTTTTCTGAACCCTTTCAAGTTTCACAATATCTTTCCGATAGGAAGGCGACCAGAACTGCACGCAATATTCCAATAGTGGCCTAACCAATATCCTGTACAGCCACAACATGACCTCCCAACTCCTGTACTCAATACTCTGACCAATAAAGGAAAGCAGACCAAACGCCTTCTTCACTATCCTATCTACCTGCGACTCCACTTTCAAGGAGCTATGAACCTGCACTCCAAGGTCTCTTTGTTCAGCAACACTCCCCAGGACCTTACCATTAAGTGTATAATTCCTGCTAAGATTTGCTTTCCCAAAATGCAGCACCTCGCATTTATCTGAATTAAACTCCATCTGCCACTTCTCAGCCCATTGGCCCATCTGGTCCAGATCATGTTGTAATCTGAGGTAACCCAATTCGCTTTGTTGTGGGAGGGAAGGCGGGGGGGGGGGGGGGGGGGGGGGGGGGGGGGAGGTGTGGGAGAAGGGGAAGATGGAGCTCCAATCTAGCAAAAACCTCAGCCGTCCCGTAAGCTCAACTCTGACTAAGTAAAAAGAGAAACAAAAGACTTCTCTGACCACATCAGTTCCCATCACACCAAGTAAATAACACTGTCAGTGTGTCAGTGCAGAGTGTAACCAACACAGACCCAACACTGGGAGGGTCATTCAGGAAATACTGAGTTACTTGCTGCTAGCCACAGCCATACACACTAATACACACTCGAGAAAACAGCTGCTGGCATGTGGCCAGCCTGGGCCTGCTCCGCTCAGAGACGCTGGAGAGGGAAGATTAACAAGGAGCCTCTCAGACTGGAGGCCAGACAGCCTGAAAACAAGCTAATCCAATCCTCAGCAAACAGTAACCAACCCATCCACACCCAATGGCGATAAAGAGAAATTACTCAAAACCAAAATAATGTATAGAAGGAGACAGGAGACAGAGGAGATGGAATGAGAGAGAGAGAGAGAGAGAGAGAGAGAGTGTGGTGGCTGGGTGGAGAGACAGGAGCCAAGTGAGACAGAGAGAGAGAGAGAGAGAGAGAGAGACAGACAGACTGAGAGCGAGAGAGCGAGAGGTTTGAATATAGATAAATCACCCAGACTGGATATATATCTATATATAGGCAAAAGATACACATACACCCCAGAGTTCTGAAGGAGATAGCCAAGGAAATTGAAGAGGCACTGGTGATCTTTCAGAAACCCCAGAGAACTAGAAAATGATTAATAGAACACCCCTGTTTAAGACAGGAGGGAGGCAGAAGATAGGAAACTGTAGGCCAGTTGGGCCTGACTTTGGTGGTTGGTAAGATTTTAGTGCTCATTATTAAGCATGTGATTGCAGAGAACTTGGAAATGCAGGGTAAAATAGGGCTGATTCAGGATGGCTTCGTCAAGGGAAGATGATGCCTGACAAATCTGTTAGAAATCTTTGAGAAAATAATCAGCAAGTTAGCTGAAGGAGAACCAGTGGGTGTGATTGGATTTCCAGAAGGCTTTTAACAAGGTGCCACACATAAGACTATGAAATAAGATAAGAGCCCATGGTGTTACAGGGAAGGTACTGGTACGAAGAGAAGATTGGCCAACTGGCTGAAGGCAGAGGAGGGTACAGGCATCTTTTTCAGGATGGCAGCCAGTGATGAGTGGAGTTCTGCAGGGGTCAGAGCTGGGAGTATACCTATTCACATTGTACAATCTCAATCTAGAACGGAGGGCACTGTCGCTATATTTGCAGATGTCACAACGATAGGACAACGATGGTAAGCTAAGGGACTCTTGGAGAATGGAGGTGGTTATGAATTTAGTCAAAAGGAAAAAGCTAAAATTGGACAGGACACGTGAGGAATCTAAGGAAAGCAGGAAAGATCTCAAGCAGGGAATTAGGAGGGCAAGGAGAGGCAATGAAATGACCTTGGTAAGTCGGGTTAGAGAGAAACCCAAGGTATTCTACAGAGACATTAAAAACAAGAGGATAACAAGGGAGAAGGTAAGACCACTCCAGGATAAAGGAGGGTACTAGTGCTTGGAGGCAGAGGATGTGGGTGCGATCCTAAATGAGTACTTTGTGTCAGTATTCACCCAGGGGAAGGATATGGAGGGTGGTGAGATTTGTGTGGAGCATGTTAATATAGGAGGGCATTCTGAGATGATGAAAGAGGTGGTGCTGGGTGCTTGAAGAGCGTTAAGATGGATAAATCCCCAAGGCCCAATGGTATCTACTCCAGGTTACAGAGAGAGGCAAGAGGGGAGATTGCTGGGGCCTCGACTAAGATCTGTGTATCCTCGCTATGCAATGGAGGGATACCGGAGGACTAGTGAGTAACTAATGTTGTTCCTCTGTTCAAGAAGGGAAATAGGGATAATCCAGGAAACTATAGACCCGGGAGTCTCACATCGGTGGTTGGGAAGCTATTGGAGAGAATTCTTAGGGATAGGATTTACGTGTATTTGGACAAGCATGACCTAGTTCGGGCCAGTCAGCATGGCTCTGTGTGGGTTAGGTCACGGATTACTAACGTGATTGAATCTTTTGAGGAGGTGATGAAGGTGATCGATGAAGATAGAGCAGTGGATGTTGCCCACGTGGATTTTCGTGGGTGGCACAGTGGTTAGCACTGCTGCCTCACAGCGCCAGAGACCTGGGTTCAATTCCCGCCTCAGGTGACTCTCTGTGTGGAGTTTGCACATTCTCCCTGTGTCTGCGTGGGTTTCCTCCGGGTGCTCCGGTTTCCTCCCACAATCCAAAAAGGTGCAGGTTAGGTGAATTGACCACGCTAAATTGCCCGTAGTGTTAGGTGAAGGGGTAGGTGTAGGAGAATGGGTCTGGGTGGGTTACGCTTCGGCGGGTCGGTGTGGACTTGTTGGGCTGAAGGGCCTGTTTCCACACTGTAAGTAATCTAATCTAAGGCTTTCGACAAGGTCCCTCATGGTCGGCTCATCCAGAAGATTAAGATTCACAGGATCGACAGTGACTTGACTGTTTGGATTCAGAATTGGCTTGCCCTGGGAAGGCAGAGGGTAGTGGGGGAAGGGTGTTTTTCAGGCTGGGGGGGTCCTGCAGGGATCAGTACTGGACCCTCTGCTGTTTGTGAGTTGTATAAATGACCTGGATGGAAATGTAGACGGGTGGGTTAGTAAGTTTGTAGGTGATACAAAGATCAGGAGGAGTTGGAGATAGTGTCAAAGGATACAGTGGGATAGAGATCAGTTGCAGATATGGGCAGAGAAATGGCAGATGGAGTTTAATCTGGGGATGTGTGAGGTGGCGCACTTTGGGAGATCAAATGTTTAGGAAATGTATTCAGTTAATGGCAGGACCCTGAACAGCTTTGATGTACAGAGGGATCTTGGGGTTCCAGTCCCTAGCTCCCTGAAAGTGGCCACGCAGGTAGACAGGGTGATAAAGAAGGCATATAACACGCTTGCCTTTGTTGGTTGGGGAATTGAGGACAAGACTCAGGGTGTCATCTTGCAGCTTTATAAAACTTTGGGTAGGCCACACAGAGTATTGTATTCAATGCTGGTCGCCACATTACAGGGGGGACATGGAGACTTTGAAGAGGTTTACCAGAATGCCCCCTCGATTAAAGTGTATGAGCCATAAGGAGAGGCTAGAAAAACTCAAGGCTGTTTTCTCTGGAATAGTGGAGGCTGAGGGGAGATTTGATAGAAGCCTACAAAATTATGAGATGCAGACATAACGTTGATGGTCAGAATCTTTTTCCCCAGAGTTGAAATCTCTAAAACTAGGGGGCATGCATTTAAGGTGAGAGGGGCAAGTTCAAAGGGGATGGGAGGGACAAGTTTTTGACACAGTGTGGTTGGAGACTGGAATTTGCTGCCAGGGGTGGTGGTGGAGGCAGATAAGATTGGGACATTTAAGGGGCTTTTAGATAAACACATGAATATGCAAGGAATGAAGGGATATGGACCAAGGGCAGGCAGAAGGGATTAATTAAATTTGATGTCATCTTTGGCACAACATGGTGGGCCAGAGATCCCTTCCTGTACTGTACAGTTCTACAATGGGTGTTGAGGCAATGGGAAGGCTACAAAAGGATAGGCAAGTGGGCAAAGAAGTGGCAGATGGGATACACTGTGGGAAAATGTGAGGTTATACACTTTGACAGGAAGAACAGAGGTGTAGACTGTTGTCTACATTTTTAAAAGCTTCAGAAATCTGAAGCTAAAAAGGACTTAGGAGTCTTAGTTCATGATTTTCTTTATGTTAACACAGAAGGTAAATGCAAAATCAGCATTCATTTTAAGAGAGCGAGAATCCAGCACAGGAACAGGCCATTCGGCCCTCCAAGCCTGCACTGACACATCTTGCCCTTCCGTACTAGATCGGTTTTCATTTACAGGATCTGTATTCTGTTCTTCCCTTCCTATTCATGGTTTTGTCCAGGTGTTCCTTGAGTGCTGCTGTTGTGTCTGTTTCCATCCATCCACCACCCCCAACCCCCCACCCCCCCCCCCCCCCCCCACCCCCCCAGCGGCAGCACGTCCAGGCACTCACCACCCTCTGTGTGAAAAACCTGCCTCGCACATCTCTTTTAGACATCCCACCACACACCTTGTATCTATGTCCCCTAGGAATTGACCCTTCCACCCTCATATTTTCCACTCTATCCATGCCATTCACAATCTTATAAATTCCTATCAAGTCACCCCTCAACCTCCTGCGTTCCAGTGAAAACAAACCCACTTTATCCAGCCTTTCTTCCCAGCTAAAATCCCCCATACTAGACAACATCCTGGTAAATCCTGTTCTGTATCCTCTCCAAAGCATCCCCATCCTTCTGGTAAGATGGTGACCCGAACTGTGTGCAATATTTGAAGTGTGGCCTAACTGAAGATCTATAAAGCTGCAGCACAACTTGTCTATCCTTAGACTCACTGCCCCTTTCCAATGAAGGTAAGCGTGCCATAAGCCTCTGTGGACCTGCACACCCAGATCCCTCTGCATATCAATATGTTTAAGGGTTCTGTACAATTGAATTGACCTTCCAAAATGCATCACCTCACATTTTTCTGGATTAAACTCCATTTGCCATTTTTTTGCCCATGCCTCCAACTGATCTATATCCTGCTGTATCCTCTGACAATCCTCCTCACCATCCACAACTCCACCAATCTTTGAATTATCTGCAACCTCACGAGTTAGATCAGCCACGTTTTCCTCCAAATAACTTATGTCAACCACAAACAGTAGAGGTCCCAGCACTGATCCTTGTGGAACATCACTAGTCACAGCCCTCAATTCTAAAAAACACCCCTTCCACCGCTACCCCCTGTTCTGCTGAGGCTGTATCAGGCTCTGATCAGCCTATATTTGGAATATTGAGAGCAGTTTGGATGCCATATAGAACATTACAGCGCAGTACAGGCCCTTCAGCCCTTGATGTTGCGCTGACCTGTGGAATCCATCTGAAGCCTACGTATGCTACACTATTCATTTTTCATTTATATGCCTATCCAATGACCATTCAAATGCCCTTAAAGTTGGCGAGTCTACTACTGTTGCAGGCAATGTGTTCCATACCCCTACCACTCTCTGAGTAAAGAAACTCCCTCTGACATCAGTCCTATATCTATCACCCCTCAATTTAAAACTATGGCCCCTCGGGCTAGCCATCACCATCCGAGGGAAAAGGCCCTCACTGTGCACCCTATCTAACTCTCTGACATATCTCAATTAAGTCACCTCTCAACCTTCTTCTCTCTAATGAAGACAGCCTCAAGTCCCTCAGCCTTTCCTCCAAATCTATGAAGGGCTTATGCCCAAAACAGCAATTCTCCTGCTTCTCGGATGCTGCCTGACCTGCTGTGCTTTTCCAGCACCATACTCTGTTGTTCCCTCCATACCAGGCAAGATCCTAGTAAATCTCCTCTGAATCCATTCCAAAGCTTCCACATCCTTCCTATAATGCGGTGACCAGAACTGCATGCAATACTCCAAGTGCGACCGCACCAGAGTTTTGTGCAGCTGCAGAATGACCTCATGGCTCCGAAACCCAAACTAATAAAAACTAATGTACCGTACACCTTCTTAACAGCCCTATCAACCTAGGTGGCAACTTTCAGGGATCTTTGTACACAGACACCAAGATCCCTCTGCTCACCTACACTACCAAAAATCTTACATTTAACCCAGTACTCTGCATTCCTGTTACACCTTCCAAAGTGAATCACCTCACATTTTTCTGCATTAAACTCCATTTGCCACTTCTCAGCCCAGCTTTGCAGCTTATCTATGTCTCTCTGTAACCTACAACATCCTTCCGCACTGTCCACAACCGTACCAACCTTAGTATCATCTGCAAATTTACTAACCCATACTTTTAGACAATAGGTGCAGGAGTAGGCCATTCTGCACCACCATTCAATATGATCATGGCTGATCATTCCCAATCAGTATCCTGTTCCTGCCTTATCTCCATAACCCTTGATTCCCCTATCCTTGAGAGCTCTATCCAACTCTTTCTTAAATGAATCCAGAGACTGGGCCTCCACTGCCCTCTAGGGCAGAGCATTCCACACAGCCACCACTCTCTGGGTGAAGAAGTTTCTCCTCATCTCTGTCCTAAATGGTCTACCCCGTAGTTTTAAGCTGTGTCCTCTGGTTCGGGACACACCCATCAGCGGAAACATGTTTCCTGCCTCCAGAGTGCCCACTCCTTTAATAGTCTTATACATCTCAATCAGTTCCCCTCTCAGGCTTCTAAACTCAAGGGTATACAAGCCCAGTTGCTCCAATCTTTCAACATAAGATAGTCCCACCATTCCAGGAACTGACGAAGTGAACCTACGCTGCATTCCCTATAGCCAGAATGTCTTTCCTCAAATTTGGAGACCAGAACTGCACACAATATTCCAGGTGTGGTCTCACCAGGGCCCTGTACAGCTGCAGAAGAACCTCTTTGCTTCTATACTCAATCCCTCTTGTTATGAAGGCCAGCGTGCTATTAGCCTTCTTCACTACCTGCTATACCTGCATGCTTACCTTCATTGACTGGTGTACAAGAACACCCAGATCTCTCTGTACTGCCCCTTTACCTAAATTGATTCTATTTAGGTAGTTAATCTGCCTTCCTGTTCTTGCCACCAAAGTGGATAACTATACATTTATCCACATTAAACTGCATCTGCCATGCATCTGACCACTCACCTAACTTGTCCAGGTCACCCTGTAATCTCCTAACATCCTCATCACATTTCACCTTGCCACCCAGCTTAGTATCATCAGCAAATTTGCTAATGTTATTACTAATACCATCTTCTATATCATGAATATATATTGTAAAAAGGTGCGGTCCCAGCACTGATCCCTGTGGTACCCCACTGGTCACTGCCTGCCATTCTGAAATGGAGTCGTTTATCACTACTCTTTGTCTCCTGTCAGCCAACCAACTTTCAATCCAAGTTAGTACTTTGCGCCCAATACCATGCGCCCTAATTTTGCTCACTAACCTCAGATGTGGGACTTTATCAAAAGCTTTCTGAAAGTCCAGGTACACCACATCCACTGGATCTCACTCGTCCATCTTCAGAGTTACATCCTCAAAAAATTCCAGAAGATTAGTTAAGCATGATTTCCCCTTCATAAATCCATGCTGACTCTGACCTATCCTGGTACTATTATCCAGATGTGTCGTAATTTCATCCTTTATAATAGACTCCAGCATCTTTCCCATCACTGAGGTCAGACTAACTGGTCTATAATTTCCTGCTTTCTCTCTCCCACCTTTCTTAAAAAGTGGTACAACATTAGCCACCCTCCAATCCTCAGGAACTATCCCGAATCTATCGAACTCCGGAAAATAATCACCAATGCATCCACGATTTCTCGAGCCACCTCCTTCAGTACCCTGGGATGTAGACCATCAGGCCCTGGGGACTTATCAACCTTCAGACCTAACAGTCTCTCCAACGCCAATTCCTGGCAAATATAAATTCCCTTCAGTTCAGGTCCTTCAGCCAATGTTATCTCAGGGAGATTGCTTGTGTCTTCCCCAGTGAACACAGATCTGAAGTACCAATTCAATTCTTCTGCCATTTCTTTGTTTCCCGTAATCTCTTCCCCTGTTTCTGTCTTCAAGGGCCCAATTTTACACTCTCATCCAGGACATTAATGGGTTGGTGATGTCATTTCCTGTTCTTTTTCTCAGGGGGTGGTTGATCAGGTCTAACTCAATGTGTTTGTTGATAGAGTTCCGGTTAGAATGCCATGATTCTAGGAGTTCTCGGGCACGTCTCTGTTTGGCTTGTCCTAGGGTGGATGTGTTGTCCCAGTCGAAGTAGTGCCCTTCCTCATCTGTATGTAAGGATTAGTGAGACATGACCCTCTCTCACTAATATTCTTACAGACACACAAAAGAATTCCTAGAATCATGGCAACACCATAAGACATAGGAGTGGAACTAAGTCCATTCGGCCCATTGAGTCCACTCCGCCATTCAATCATGGCTGATGGGCATTTCAACTCCACTTAGCCGTATTCTCCCCGCAGCCCTTAATTCCTTGTGACATCAAGAATTTATCAATTGAGTTAGACCCCATCTACCACCCCCTGAGAAAAAGCACAGGAAATGATATCAGCACAGGAAATGACTTAACCAACCCAAAGAAACCCAAACATATAAATAGAAAGCAGGAATCATCAGCAGCGCTTCGTCCAGAGGCTCACTGAAGATGTTACTTAGTATGGTGACAAAACGTTTGAAAATGACCCTTCCAGCTCAGCGAGCAAACCTACATCCAGAACTTACCGAATACTGAGACACTTGTTTAGAGTGGATATGGAGAAGATGTTTCCACTAGTGAGGGGGGCTAGGACCTGAAGGCACAGCCTCAGAATGAAGGAATGACCCTTTAGGATGGAGATGAGGGGAAATTTCTTCAGCTAGAGCGGGGGGAATCCGTGGGACTCATTGCTGCAGAGGGCTGTGGAGGCCAAGTCACTGAGTTTATTTAAGACATTTAGATATATTCTTGATTAGTAAAGGGTTCAAGGGTTACAGGGGAAAAGCTAGAGAATGTGGTTGAGAAACATAGTCCAATGGCAGAGCAGACTAGATAGTGCAAATGGTCTAATTCTGCTCCTATATCTTATAGTTATGATCTTAATTAAATTCACGTAGTATTCTGAACAAATAAATTAATAAACCCTTAAATAGATGTTAAATGGATCTGATCTTATAGACATTACAGAAGATCCCCACAGAAACATTAGCCAAAGCACAACAGAATTTAGCATCCTGTTGGAGAGAGAGGATCTTGGATTCAAAACAATTCCACTCAGCTTAAATAAAGGTAATCACTAAGGAATGAGGGCAGAGCTTGTGGAACAATAGCAGACACTTAAGTAAATAAGTTGTGATTCACAGCAAAGGTACAGATCATTTGGTATAACGGTGGATCTTGTCAATGCCAATTGGCTATAATGCGACTGACAAATTGTGGACGCTATCTGGGTATCGCAAATTTTCGACTGAACGGGTATAGTGATCGTCTACAGCGTGATTTTCTAAAGCACGAGGTTACAGAGGAACGCAACTGTTGTATTAGAGCAGAACAAGCTGTACATTCCAGTGAGGAAGGAGGATCATAGGAAGGAGATAAGCCAACCATGGTTACCAGGGAAGTTAAGGATCGCATCAGGTTGGGAAAAAAACATACAAAGTAGCTTAGATTGGTGGCAAGTCAGAGTAATGGGAAAGTTTTAAAAGCCAACAAAAGATGGCCAAAAAAATGAAGCGAGAAAATAAACATTGAAGGTAAACTAACAAGAAATATAAACACAGTCAGATCATCTTCCAATACATCGAAAGGAAGAGAGAAACCAAAGTGACCATAGACCCCTTCGAGAATGAGGCTGGGGAAATAATCAAGAGGAACCAGGAAATGGCAGAGGAGTTAAATAAATACTTTTGCATCAGTCTGCATTGTAGAAGACTCAAATAGCATTCCAAACTTACTAAATATCCACAGGGCAAAAAGTGTTTGGGGAAGGGAGAAGAGAGAAAACAATAGAATCGTTAACTCGAGAGTTAAAGTACAAGGGAAATCAATTAAGCTAAATGCTGATGAGAACTGGAACATTGGCAGTATAATATCCTTATTTACAAGGGAGGGGAGGGGAGAGGAGAGGAGGAGGAGTCAAAATACCAGTAGCTTGGGTCTGTTATTTGGAAAATGTTGGAGTCTACTTTAAGGGATGTAACAGCACAGCATTGTGAAATACAATCTATACAGCTCGCTCTTTTTGAATCCTAAAATGTAGACCACTGGGTCCTTCATTAGATTTTGGCCCTTGGGATATGCAGCATTTTTTAAATCCCTCTGTGTTAAGCACCCTACTTTTCTCAATCTCTTTAGACAACTCTGTCTCTCTGGGTTGTAAATTTGTCTTCTACTGTCTCCTGGGACATTTCTTCATTCTCCAGAATTTCTCATGTCTCTGCCTTGAAGGGACCAACATTTACTTTACCTGCGTTTTAGATACTTGCAAAGCTCGGATTGTTTTTTTATAATCCTAGCTGGTTAACTCATTTTTTATTCCCTTTATCAACCTTTGCTAGCCCTTTGCTGTTTCCACACAGTTTCGACCCTCAGGCTTGCCAATCTCCTTTGCAATATCATATTATAAAATGGTCTTTGTCTAATCTAGTAAAAACAGATCCTTCTCAGTGAGCTTTTTGATTATTTTTGCAATGTATTTTTGTTGAACATTTTTCATGTTTCTGTATTTACTGTCACACCTTTTAGAATATTTACACAGTCAGTGATTCCTATGAACAGCTCATGTTCAAAATGTTAACTCTCCCGCTCCTCAGATGCCTCCTGACCTGCTGGGCTTTTCCAGCACCACACTCTGACAATTCAGCACAGCCAGGTCCTCCTGCATACTTAAGGAAATGGCTTTGTTTCAATTGAAAACACTCTTGAGTGGAGTACATACTTTCAAACATATATAAAAGCATAGACACAAGGAGCAGCAGAAGGCCATTTGGCCCTTCGAGCCTGCTCCTTCAATAGGATCATGGCTGATCATCCAACACTACCTTGTTCCAGCTTTTTTTGCAGAGCCTCTAGCCCTAAGAACTTTATCTTACACCTTCTCAAAATTATTCAATATTTTGGCCACATTGCTTTTTGTTTCAGAGAATTCCACAGGCTCATCACTCTCCAGGTGAAGATATCTCTCCTCACCTCAGTCCTAAAAGGCCTAGCCTATATCCTTAACTATCCCCCTGCCCTGTCATCGAGAGCATTGTTCCTGTGTTTACCCTGCCTCGTCCTAACTGATCCAGTCTCTCTCCATCCATCAGCCCTGCCCTCCCAGGAATCAGTCTGGTAACCCTTCGCTGCCCTCCCTCCATCACCTGAACATCCTTCCTCAGGTAAGGAGACCAAACCTGTCCACAATACTCCAGGTGTGGTCTCCCCAAGGCCCTGTATAATTGCAGCAAGACCTCCCTGCTCCTGGACTCGAATCCTCTCCCTATAAAGGCCCACATCCCCTTTCCCTTCCTCACTGCCTGCTGTACCTGCACGCTTACTTTCAGAGACTGGGGTACAAGGACACCCAGGTGCCATTGCCCCTGCCCCTTTCCCAATCTGTCCCCATTCAGATCATCATCTGCCTTCCTGACCCTCCCCCCCAACCCCTCACATTTATCCACATTATCCTGTATCTCCCATGTATTTCCCCACTCCCTCAGCCTGTCCAAATCCCACTGAGACATCTCTGCATGTTCCTCACAGCTCACTCTCCCACCCAGCTTTGTGCTGTCTGTAAACCTGCAGAGATTATGGAAATCAATTGTCAATAAATGCTATTTCTGAGTGGATCTTTTACAACATTAATAATTAATCATGCCTTGTTGCAAAATGCTAGATCTAAAAGTTTTTAATAGCAACCTAGTTGGTGCAACAACATATGGCTCCACAGAAATATGCTGTAAACTCGCCTTCCACACCATCTTTCCTATTCTGACTCAGTTGGTCAAAATAGCCCATTGAGAAGGTGGGGGTGAGCTGCCTTCTTGAACTGCTGCTGAGGGTTGATCCACATTGCCCTTAGAGAGGGAACTCCAGAATGTTGACACCAACAGTGAAAGAACGGCAGTATATTTCTAAGTGAGGATGGGGAGGGGCTTGGAGGGGAACTTGCAGTGGGTGGGGTTCCCATGTATCTGCTGCCCTTGTCCTTCTAGGTGGAAGTGGTCGTGTGTTTGAAGGTGCTGTCTGAGGATCTTTAGGAATTTCTGCAGTGCATCTTGTAGATGGTAAATTGTGCTGTGACTGAGCATTGGAGATGAAGGGAGTGGATGGTTATGGATGTGGTGCCAATCAAGCAGCTGCTTTGTCCTGGATGGTGTTGAGCTTCTTGAGTGTTGTTGGAGCTGCCCCCATCCAGGGCAAGTGGGGAGTATTCCCTCCAACTCCTGACTTGTACCTTGTAGATGGTGGACAGGCTTTGGGGAGTCAGGAGGGGAGTTACTCACCGCAGTATTCCCAGCCTCTGACCTGCTCTTGTAGCCACTGTGTTTATGGGGTGAGTCAGGTTGGCTTTCTGGTCAATGTTAGGAGAAAGTGAGGACAGCAGATGCTGGAGATCAGAGCAGAAAATGTGTTGCTGGAAAAGTGCAGCAGGTCAGGCAGCATCGACGTTTCGGCATGAGCCCTTCTTCAGGAATGAGGAAAGTGTGTCCAGCAGGCTAAGATAAAAGGTAGGGAGGAGGGACTTGGGGGAGGGGCGTTGGGAATGCGACAGGTGGAGGGAGGTCAAGGTGAGGGTGATAGGCCGGAGTGGGGTGGGGGCAGAGAGGTCAGGAAGAAGATTGCAGGTTAGGAAGGTGGTGCTGAGTTCGAGGGTTGGGACTGAGACAAGGTGGGGGGAGGGGAAATGAGGAAACTGGAGAAATCTGAGTTCATCCCTTGTGGTTGGAGGGTTCCTAGGCGGAAGATGAGGTGCTCTTCCTCCAACCGTCATGTTGCTATGGTCTGGCGATGGAGGAGTCCAAGGACCTGCATGTCCTTGGTGGAGTGGGAGGGGGAGTTGAAGTGTTGAGCCACGGGGTGGTTGGTCCGGGTGTCCCAGAGGTGTTCTCTGAAACGTTCCGTAAGTAGGCGGCCTGTCTCCCCAATATAGAGGAGGCCACATCGGGTGCAGCAGATGCAGGAAATGATGTGTGTGGAGGTGCAGGTGAATTTGTGGCAGATCCCTTGGGGCCTTGGAGGGAAGTAAGGGGGGAGGTGTGGGTGCAAGTTTTGCATTTCTTATGGTTGCAGGGGAAGGTGCCGGGAGTGGAGGTTGGGTTGGTGGGGGGTGTGGACCTGACGAGGGAGTCACGGAGGGAGTGGTCTTTTCGGAACGCTGATAGGGGAGGGGAGGGAAATATATCCCTAGTGGTGGGGTCCGTTTGGAAGTGGCGGAAATGACGACGGATGATATGATGTATGTGGAGATTGGTGGGGTGGTAGGTGAGGTCATTTCTGGTCAATACTAACAGTCAGAATGTTGATTCTGGGGGAATTCAGTGATGGTAATGTAAATGAATACCAAGTGGGCAATGGCTGCATTCTCTCTGGTTGGAGATGGTCATAACCTGGCACTTTGTAGCTTGTCCAACTTCCTATCAGAATTGGTACTTGGAACTTCAGACATTTCTTCTGAAAAAGATATGGATGGAGCTCTCCAGAAGCCAACATTTTGATTTAGACTTACTACATAGCCATCGACAGTAAATAGACAATAGGTGCAGGAGTAGGCCATTCTGCCCTTTGAGCCTGCACCACCATTCAATATGATCATGACTGATCATTCCCAATCAGTATCCTATTCCTGCCTTATCCCCATAACCCTTGACTCCACTATCTTTAAGAGCTCTATCCAATTCTTTGTTAAATGAATCCAGAGACTGGGCCTCCACTGCCCTCTGGGGCAGAGCATTCCACACAGCCACCACTCTCTGGGTGAAGAAGTTTCTCCTCATCTCTGTCCTAAATGGTCTACCCTGTATTTTTAAGCTGTGTCCTCTGGTTCGGCACTCACCCATCAGCGGAAACATGTTTCCTGCCGCCAGTGTGTCCAATCCTTTAATAATCTTATATGTCTCAATCAGATCCCCTCTCAGTCTTCTAAACTCAAGGGTATACAAGCCCAGTCGCTCCAGTCTTTCAGTGTAAGGTAGTCCTGCCATTCCAGGAACTGACCTTGTGAACCTACGCTGCACTCCCTCAATAGCCAGAATGTCTTTCCTCAAATTTGGAGACCAGAACTGCATACAATACCCCAGGTGTGGTCTCACCAGGGCCCTGTACAGCTGCAGAAGAACCTCTTTGCTACTATACTCAATCCCTCTTGTTATGAAGGCCAGCATGCTATTAGCCTTCTTCACTACCTGCTATACCTGCATGCTTACCTTCATTGACTGGTGTACAAGAACACCCAGATCTCTCTGTACTGCCCCTTTACCTAAATTGATTCTATTTAGGTAGTTAATCTGCCTTCCTGTTCTTGCCACAAAAGTGGATAACCATACATTTATCCACATTAAACTGCATCTGCCATGCATCTGACCACTCACCTAACTTGTCCAGGTCACCCTGTAATCTCCTAACATCCTCATCACATTTCACCCTGCCACCCAGCTTAGTATCATCAGCAAATTTGCTAATGTTATTGCTAACACCATCTTCTATATCATGAATATATATTGTAAAAAGGTGCGGTCCTAGTACTGATCCCTGCGGTACCCCACTGGTCACTGCCTGCCATTCTGAAATGGAGTCGTTTATCACTACTCTTTGTCTCCTGTCAGCCAACCAACTTTCAATCCAAGTTAGTACTTTGCCCCCAATACCATGCGCCCTAATTTTGCTCACTAACCTCCGATGTGGGACTTTATCAAAAGCTTTCTGAAAGCCCAGGTACACTACATCCACTGGATCTCCCTCGTCCATCTTCAGAGTTACATCCTCAAAAGATTCCAGAAGATTAGTCAAACATGACTTCCCCTTCATAAATCCATGCTGACTCTGACCTATCCTGTTACTACTATCCAGATGTGTCATAATTTCATCCTTTATAATAACCTCCAGCATCTTTCCCACCACTGAGGTCAGACTAACTGGTCTATAATTTCCTGCTTTCTCTCTCCCACCTTTCTTAAAAAGTGGTACAACATTGGTCACCCTCCAATCCGCAGGAACTGATCCCGAATCTATCGAACTCTGGAAAATAATCACCAATGCATCCACGATTTCTCGAGCCACCTCCTTCAGTACCCTGGGATGTAGACCATCAGGCCCTGGGGACTTATCAACCTTCAGACCTAACAGTCTCTCCAACGCCAATTCCTGGCAAATATAAATTCCCTTCAGTTCAGGTCCTTCAGCCAATGTTACCTCAGGGAGATTGCTTGTGTCTTCCCCAGTGAACACAGATCTGAAGTACCAATTCAATTCTTCTGCTATTTCTTTGTTCCCCATAGTATATTCCCCTGTTTCTGTCTTCAAGGGCCCAATTTTCATCTTAACCATTTTTTTGCCTTTCACATACCTAAAAAAGCTTTTACTATCCTCCTTTATATTCTTGGCCAGTTTACCTTCGTACCTCATTTTTTCTCTGCGTATTTCCTTCTTAGTAATCCTCTGTTGTTCTTTAAAAGCTTCCCAGTCCACCATTTTCCCACTTACCTTTGCTATGTTATACTTTTTCTCTTTTAACTTTAAATGTTTCTTAACTTTCCTCGTCAGCCACGGCCAGCCATGCCTCCTCCCAGGATCTTTCTTCCTTTTTGGAATGAACTGATCCTGCAACTGCTGCATTATACCAGAAATATCCGCCATTGTTCCTCAACTGTCATCCCTGCTAAGGTATTGGACCATTGAACTTTGGCCAGCTCCTAGCTCCATAGTTCCCTTTATTCAACTGAAATATTGTCACTTCCGATTGAAGGGTACTGCTGTCAGGTGCCTGGATTGGCTGAGCTGGTCAAACCACCCTGAGTTTGGCAAGATTCACCTGATGCTGAAGGCAATCTACACAAAGTCAGCATTTTTCACAGAACAAGCTGAAGGACAAGGAGACATTTTCAGCCTTCTCCAACTATGGTCACACAACATCGAAGAACACAGGGCAATCTCCAGCCGAGAAAGCAGAGGGACAACCAACAAAGAACGATCGATTGTTGACCCAACATGGAAGGTGAACAGTCAAAGAAAGCTGGTGAAGAGCAAGAGGGACCTGGAAAAGAACACTGAGCAAATATAAGGTGATAATGAGAAGTGCTGCACGAGAAAGTCATGAGAATGTACAGACTTAAACAACAGGGAAGCAGCTGGAAACGTACACTCCTCCAGGATGCTGTACAAGATTGTACAGGAACTGATCCAAACAATGAGTATCCAAGCTGATCCCAAACTGCAGCTCGGATAACAGCATGCTTTGACTAAGCAAGGTGAGTGGGAGATTGTCAAGCTACCCAACCCTGATTTCAAAAGGGAGAGAATAACAGCTGTCAGACTAGAACAAAGTGCCAGAGCTAGGTCTGAAGAAACAGCAAGAACCTGATAAACAAGACATTCCATTGAGCAGTTCAAACATGACAAGAAATCTGTGACAGAACTGCTCAACAAGCTCTGGACAGCAGAGGACACCCTGGATGTGACTGCAGAGATGTTAATTGTTAATCTGCTGAAGAAAGGCACCAGCACGGACAGCAATAACAGGAAGGAGAAAAAGATCTGGGGGTGTTAGTCAGCAAGGTGCTGTCCAACAAGGGGGAAGCAGACCAAAACTTTGGCATACTTCCTGAGGGCACAGCACAGCACACTTTATGTTCAGTGTCAGATTGCTTCCCACCACTTCAAATCACTGGGACATCTCCACATCCCACAGTCACTCTCGTACACTCCTGTACCCCACAGTCACGCTGGGACATCTCCACATCCTACAGTCACTCTCGTACACTCCTGTACCCCACAGTCATGCTGGGACATCTCCACATCCCACAGTCACACTGGGACATCTCCACATCCCACAGTCACACTGGGACATCTCCACATCCCACAGTCACTCTCGTACACTCCTGTACCCCACAGTCACGCTGGGACATCTCCACATCCCACAGTCACTCTCGTACACTCCTGTACCCCACAGTCATGCTGGGACATCTCCACATCCCACAGTCACACTGGGACATCTCCACATCCCACAGTCACACTGGGACATCTCCACATCCCACAGTCACTCTCGTACACTCCTGTACCCCACAGTCACGCTGGGACATCTCCACATCCCACAGTCACTCTCGTACACTCCTGTGCCCCACAGTCACGCTGGGACATCTCCACATCCCACAGTCACTCTCGTACACTCCCGTACCCCACAGTCACGCTGGGACGTCTCCACATCCCACAGTCACACTGGGACATCTCCACATCCCACAGTCACACTGGGACATCTCCACTTCCTACAGTCACTCTCGCACCCCACAGTCATGCTGGGACATCTCCACATCCCATAGTCACTCTCGTACACTCCTGTACACCACAGTCACGCTGGGACATCTCCACATCCTACAGTCACTCTCGCACCCCACAGTCACGCTGGGATATCTCCACATCCTACAGTCACTCTCGCACCCCACAGTCACGCTGGGACATCTCCACATCCTACAGTCACTCTCGAACACTCCCGTACCCCACAGTCACACTGGGACATCTCCACATCCTACAGTCACTCTCGCACCCCACAGTCACACTGGGACATCTCCACATCCTACAGTCACTCTCGCACCCCACAGTCACACTGGGACATCTCCACATCCTACAGTCACTCTCGTACACTCCCGTACCCCACAGTCACACTGGGACATCTCCACATCCTACGGTCACTCCTGTACCCCAGAGTCACACTGGGACATCTCCACATCCTACAGTCACTCTCGTACCCCACAGTCACGCGGGGACATCTCCACATCCTACAGTCACTCTCGTACACTCCCGTACCCCACAGTCACACTGGGACATCTCCACATCCTACGGTCACTCCTGTACCCCAGAGTCACACTGGGACATCTCCACATCCTACAGTCACTCTCGTACCCCACAGTCACGCGGGGACATCTCCACATCCTACAGTCACTCTCGTACACTCCCGTACCCCACAGTCACGCTGGGACATCTCCACATCCTACAGTCACTTTCGTCCCCCACAGTCACACTGGGACATCTCCACATCCCACAGTCACTCACGTACACTCCTGTGCCCCACAGTCACACTGGGACATCTCCACATCCCACAGTCACTCTCGTACACTCCTGTGCCCCACAGTCACACTGGGACATCTCCACATCCCACAGTCACTCTCGTACACTCCTGTACCCCACAGTCACACTGGGACATCTCCACATCCCACAGTCACACTGGGACATCTCCACTTCCTACAGTCACACTGGGACATCTCCACTTCCTACAGTCACTCTCGTACACTCCTGTGCCCCACAGTCACACTGGGACATCTCCACATCCCACAGTCACTCTCGTACACTCCTGTACCCCACAGTCACACTGGGACATCTCCACATCCCACAGTCACACTGGGACATCTCCACTTCCTACAGTCACTCTCGCACCCCACAGTCACGCTGGGACATCTCCACATCCCACAGTCACTCTCGTACATTCCTGTACCCCACAGTCACGCTGGGACATCTCCACATCCCACAGTCACTCTCGTACACTCCTGTGCCCCACAGTCGCACTGGGACATCTCCACATCCTACAGTCACTCTCGCACCCCACAGTCACGCTGGGACATCTCCACATCCCACAGTCACTCGCGTACACTCCTGTGCCCCACAGTCGCACTGGGACATCTCCACATCCCACAGTCACTCTCGTACACTCCTGTGCCCCACAGTCGCACTGGGACATCTCCACATCCTACAGTCACTCTCGTACCCCACAGTCACGCTGGGACACCTCCACATCTTACAGTCACTCTCGCACCCCACAGTCACGCTGGGACATCTCCACATCCCACAGTCACTCGCGTACACTCCTGTGCCCCACAGTCGCACTGGGACATCTCCACATCCTACAGTCACTCTCGCACCCCACAGTCACGCTGGGACATCTCCACATCCCACAGTCACTCTCGTACACTCCTGTACCCCACAGTCACGCTGGGACATCTCCACATCCCACAGTCACTCTCGTACACTCCTGTGCCCCACAGTCGCACTGGGACATCTCCACATCCTACAGTCACTCTCGCACCCCACAGTCACGCTGGGACATCTCCACATCCCACAGTCACTCTCGTACACTCCTGTACCCCACAGTCACGCTGGGACATCTCCACATCCCACAGTCACTCTCGTACACTCCTGTGCCCCACAGTCGCACTGGGACATCTCCACATCCTACAGTCACTCTCGTACCCCACAGTCACACTGGGACATCTCCACATCCTACAGTCACTCTCGTACCCCACAGTCACACTGGGACACCTCCACATCTTACAGTCACTCTCGCACCCCACAGTCACGCTGGGACATCTACACATCCCACTGTCACTCTCGTACCACACAGTCATGCTGGGACATCTCCACATCCTACAGTCACGCTGGGATATCTCCACATCCCACAGTCACTCTCGTACACTCCTGTACCCCACAGTCACACTGGGACATCTCAACATCCTACAGTCACTCTCGTACACTCCTGTACCCTACAGTCACGCTGGGATATCTCCACATCCTACAGTCACTCTCGTACACTCCTGTACCCCACAGTCACGCTGGGAAATCTCCACATCCCACAGTCACTCTCGTATACTCCTGTACCCCACAGTCACACTGGGACATCTCAACATCCTACAGTCACTCTCGTACCCCACAGTCACACTGGGATATCTCCACATCCTACGGTCACTCCTGTACCCCACAGTCACACTGGGACATCTCCACATCCTACAGTCACTCTCGTACACTCCTGTACCCCACAGTCACGCTGGGACATCTCCACATCCTACAGTCACTCTCGTATACTCCTGTACCCCACAGTCACACTGGGACTTCTCCACATCCTACAGTCACTCTCGTACCCCACAGTCACACTGGGACATCTCCACATCCTACGGTCACTCCTGTACCCCACAGTCACACTGGGACATCTCCACAACCTACGGTCAATCCCGTACCCCACAGTCACACTGGGACATCTCCACATCCTACAGTCACTCTCGTACACTCCTGTACCCCACAGTCACGCTGGGACATCTCCACATCCCACAGTCACTCTCGCACCCCACAGTCACGCTGGGATATCTCCACATCCCACAGTCAGTCTTGCACCGCACACTCACTCTGGAACGCTCCCAGAATAATGGTGTAAGCAGAGTTGTTGAATATTTTTAAGGTAGAGGTAGCAAGACTGGGGACAAGCTTGGCATGAAAGGTTACCAATGTAGGTGGGCATGTGGATTACTGGTAAGATTCACGTGTACCTTTGGATGCTGGGTCTGGCTTGAGAGCCTTTTCATGTTTTCCTGAATTCTTTCCAATGGGATTTAGGTGTTCTGGCATTGCCGGCCTTTGGTATCCATTCCTAACTGTCCTTGAAGTGAATTTCAGAGGGTCAATAAAAGATAACCATAGGTCTGTTGATCTAGAGACAGATGGAGGCCAGTTCAGGTAAGGTTAGTTGTGAAAATGTCAGTGAACTAGAGGGCTTTCTTGTCAGAGTTAAGAGTTTCAGGTTTAGGATTAATGAGATGGGTTTGTTGAGATGGATTGATTGACTGCAGGTAAACAACTCCAGGGCCGGGTGGGAATGAAAGGATGGTTCCTGTGGGGTTGGTACCTTGTTCCCAGCCTGGGCTGTGTTTGATGCTTCACTCACTGTCAGTGACAGTGCAGGAATGTGAGGAAAAGCTTACCACTTACTCTCACAACAACACACAGTAACACACACACAGCCCCTAGCTCACTGTGTATCAAGGCTCCCACCCTCAGCACACATCTCAATGTCTTGCTTGTCCAATCTTCCCTCATGAACCCTGATGTTCACACCAACTCCCCCACCACCGAGTGGTGATGTATTTGAGTTTACCTCCCCTCCTCTCCACTCCACATGCTTTGGAGAGGGTACAGAAAAGGTTTACCAGGACGTTGCCTGGTATGGGGGATTTTAGCGATGAAGAACAGTTGACTAGACTGGGTTTGTTTTCACTGGAACACAGGAGGTTTTGTGGGGACCGAATAGAAGTTATAAGATTGTGAATGGAATGGATAAAGGCTTTTTCCCAGGTAGGAGAGGTCATTTAGTAGGAGACATAGATTCAAGGTGAGAGGGGAGAAGTTTAAAAGAGATGTGCGAGGCAGGTTTTTCACAAATGGTGGAGAGTACCTGGAACGCGCTGCCAGAGGAGGGGATAGAAACAAACACAATAGCAACATTCAAGAAGCACCTGGAGGAATACATAAATAGGAAGGGAATAGGGGGATACGGATCCTGTAAGTGAAGACAGTTGAGTATGAAAGGGCAAAACGTGTCAGTGCAGGCTTGGAGGGCCGAATGGCCTGTTCCTGTGCTGTACTGTTCTTTGCTCACTGACCAGTAAAGGCAAGCATACCAAATGCCTTCCTCATTACCATCTACCTGCGACTGGACTTTCAAGGAACCTTGAACCTGTACTCAAAGGTCTCTTTGCTCAACAACACTCCCAAGAACATTAAAATGTGTATGTCCTGCCCTGAGGTGCCTTTCCAAAATGTAGGTCCTCATATTTATCTAAATTAAACTCCATCTGCCACTCCTCAGCCCATCTGCCAATCTGAACAAGGCCCTAGCTGTACTCTGAGGTAACCTGCTTCACTGTCCAGTACACCTCCAATTTTGGTGTCAATATCAGACTTACTAACAGAGCCTCCTATATTCACATCCAAATCATGCATATAAATGACAAAAACACAGTGGACCCAGCACCGACCATTGTGGATAAAGGCCACCAGTCCAAACACCAACCCTACAACACCACTCTGTCTCCTACCTTCAAGCCAATTTTATATCCAAATGGCTAGTTCTCCCTGTATTCCACGTGATCTAACCTTGCTAACCAGTCTCCCATGCCCAGGGGAGGTAACAAACACCTACTGAAGTCCATATAGATCACATTTACGCTCTGCCCTCATCAATCCTCTTTGTTACTTCTTCAAAAAACTCAATCAAGTTTGTGAGACATGATTTACCATGCACAAAGCCATGTTGACTCTCCCTAATCAGTCCTTTCCAAATACATGTACATCCTGTCCCTCAGGATTCCCTCCAACAACTTGCCCATATTCCTGATGTCATGCTCACCGGTCTATAGTTATCTGGATTTTACTGGTTATTTACCCCCCAGCCCCTTTACCAGATGATAATTCCTGTTGACTCTTCGTCCACTACTGGGTGATATTTATTGGGGTATAAATCCCTCCATCCCCCAGTTACTGGGTAATGTTTATTGGGTTATAACCCCCCCGGTACACGGTGATGTTTATTGGGGTATAACCCCCCCCCGGTACACGGTGATGTATATTGGGGTATAACCCCCTCCCCCGGTACACGGTGATGTTTATTGGGGTATAACCCCCCCCCGGTACACGGTGATGTTTATTGGGGTATAACCCCCCCCGGTACAGGGTGATGTTTATTGGGGTATAACCCCCCCCCCCCCCGGTACACGGTGATGTATATTGGGGTATAACCCCCCCCCGGTACACGGTGATGTTTATTGGGGTATAACCCCCCCCCCCCCCCCCCCCGGTACAGGGTGATGTTTATTGGGGTATAACCCCCCCCCCCCCGGTACACGGTGATGTTTATTGGGGTATAACCCCCCCCCGGTACACGGTGATGTTTATTGGGGTATAACCCCTCCCCCCCGGTACACGGTGATGTTTATTGGGGTATAACCCCCCCCCCCCGGTACAGGGTGATGTTTATTGGGGTATAACCCCCCCCCCCCCCGGTACACGGTGATGTTTATTGGGGTATAACCCCCTCCCCCGGTACACGGTGATGTATATTGGGGTATAACCCCCCCCCCCCGGTACACGGTGATGTTTATTGGGGTATAACCCCCCCCCCCCCCCGGTACACGGTGATGTTTATTGGGGTATAACACCCCCCCACCCCGCCCCGGTACACGGTGATGTATATTGGGGTATAACCCCCCCCCCCCCCCCCCGGTACACGGTGATGTATATTGGGGTATAACCCCCTCCCCTGGTACACGGTGATGTTTATTGGGGTATAACCCCCCCCCGGTACACGGTGATGTTTATTGGGGTATAACCCCCCCCCGGTACACGGTGATGTTTATTGGGGTATAACCCCCCCCCCCGGTACAGGGTGATGTTTATTGGGGTATAACCCCCCCCCCGGTACACGGTGATGTATATTGGGGTATAACCCCCCCCCGGTACACGGTGATGTTTATTGGGGTATAACCCCCCCCCGGTACACGGTGATGTATATTGGGGTATAACCCCCCCCCGGTACACGGTGATGTTTATTGGGGTATAACCCCCCCCCCCGGTACAGGGTGATGTTTATTGGGGTATAACCCCCCCCCCCCCGGTACACGGTGATGTTTATTGGGGTATAACCCCCCCCCCGGTACACGGTGATGTTTATTGGGGTATAACCCCCCCCCCCCGGTACACGGTGATGTTTATTGGGGTATAACCCCCCCCCCCCCCCCCGGTACACGGTGATGTTTATTGGGGTATAACCCCCCCCCGGTACACGGTGATGTATATTGGGGTATAACCCCCCCCCGGTACACGGTGATGTTTATTGGGGTATAACCCCCCCCCGGTACACGGTGATGTTTATTGGGGTATAACCCCCCCCCCGGTACAGGGTGATGTTTATTGGGGTATAACCCCCCCCCCGGTACACGGTGATGTATATTGGGGTATAACCCCCCCCCCGGTACACGGTGATGTTTATTGGGGTATAACCCCCCCCCGGTACACGGTGATGTTTATTGGGGTATAACCCCCCCCCCGGTACACGGTGATGTTTATTGGGGTATAACCCCCCCCCCGGTACACGGTGATGTATATTGGGGTATAACCCCCCCCCCCGGTACACGGTGATGTTTATTGGGGTATAACCCCCCCCCGGTACACGGTGATGTATATTGGGGTATAACCCCCCCCCCCCCCGGTACACGGTGATGTTTATTGGGGTATAACCCCCCCCCCCCGGTACAGGGTGATGTTTATTGGGGTATAACCCCCCCCCCCGGTACACGGTGATGTTTATTGGGGTATAACCCCCCCCCGGTACACGGTGATGTATATTGGGGTATAACCCCCCCCCCCCCCCGGTACACGGTGATGTTTATTGGGGTATAACCCCCCCCCCCCGGTACAGGGTGATGTTTATTGGGGTATAACCCCCCCCCCGGTACACGGTGATGTTTATTGGGGTATAACCCCCCCCCGGTACACGGTGATGTTTATTGGGGTATAACCCCCCTCCCCGGTACACGGTGATGTTTATTGGGGTATAACCCCCCCCCTCCCCGGTACAGGGTGATGTTTATTGGGGTATAACCCCCCCCCCCCCGGTACACGGTGATGTTTATTGGGGTATAACCCCCCCCCCGGTACACGGTGATGTTTATTGGGGTATAACCCCCCCCCCCCCCCGGTACACGGTGATGTTTATTGGGGTATAACCCCCCCCCCCGGTACACGGTGACGTTTATTGGGGTATAACCCCCCCCCCCGGTACACGGTGATGTATATTGGGGTATAACCCCCCCCCCCGGTACACGGTGATGTTTATTGGGGTATAACCCCCCCCCCCCCCGGTACACGGTGATGTATATTGGGGTATAACCCCCCCCCGGTACACAGTGATGTTTATTGGGGTATAACCCCCCCCCGGTACACGGTGATGTTTATTGGGGTATAACCCCCCCCCGGTACACGGTGATGTTTATTGGGGTATAACCCCTCCCCCCCGGTACACGGTGATGTTTATTGGGGTATAACCCCCCCCCGGTACACGGTGATGTTTATTGGGGTATGACCCCCCCCCGGTACACGGTGATGTTTATTGGGGTATAACCCCCCCCCGGTACACGGTGATGTTTATTGGGGTATAACCCCCCCCCGGTACACGGTGATGTTTATTGGGGTATAACCCCCCCCCCGGTACACGGTGATGTATATTGGGGTATAACCCCCCCCCCGGTACACGGTGATGTTTATTGGGGTATAACCCCCCCCCGGTACACGGTGATGTTTATTGGGGTATAACCCCCCCCCCGGTACACGGTGATGTTTATTGGGGTATAACCCCCCCCCCCCGGTACACGGTGATGTTTATTGGGGTATAACCCCCCCCCGGTACACGGTGATGTTTATTGGGGTATAACCCCCCCCCGGTACACGGTGATGTATATTGGGGTATAACCCCCCCCCGGTACAGGGTGATGTTTATTGGGGTATAACCCCCCCCCCCCCCCGGTACACGGTGATGTATATTGGGGTATAACCCCCCCCCGGTACACGGTGATGTATATTGGGGTATAACCCCCCCCCCGGTACACGGTGATGTATATTGGGGTATAACCCCCCCCAGTACACGGTGATGTTTATTGGGGTATAACCCCCCCCCCGGTACACGGTGATGTTTATTGGGGTATAACCCCCCCCCCGGTACACGGTGATGTTTATTGGGGTATAACCCCCCCCCGGTACACGGTGATGTTTATTGGGGTATAACCCCCCCCCGGTACACGGTGATGTATATTGGGGTATAACCCCCTCCAGTACACGGTGATGTTTATTGGGGTATAACCCCCCCCCCGGTACACGGTGATGTTTATTGGGGTATAACCCCCCCCCCGGTACACGGTGATGTATATTGGGGTATAACCCCCCCCCGGTACAGGGTGATGTTTATTGGGGTATAACCCCCCCCCGGTACAGGGTGATGTATATTGGGGTATAACCCCCCCCCCCCCGGTACACGGTGATGTATATTGGGGTATAACCCCCCCCCGGTACACGGTGATGTATATTGGGGTATAACCCCCCCCCCCCGGTACACGGTGATGTATATTGGGGTATAACCCCCCCCCCGGTACACGGTGATGTATATTGGGGTATAACCCCCCCCCCCCCGGTACACGGTGATGTTTATTGGGGTATAACCCCCCCCCCGGTACACGGTGATGTATATTGGGGTATAACCCCCCCCCCGGTACACGGTGATGTATATTGGGGTATAACCCCCCCCCCCGGTACACGGTGATGTATATTGGGGTATAACCCCCCCCCCCCCCCCGGTACACGGTGATGTATATTGGGGTATAACCCCCCCCCCCCCGGTACACGGTGATGTATATTGGGGTATAACCCCCCCCCGGTACACGGTGATGTTTATTGGGGTATAACCCCCCCCCCCGGTACACGGTGATGTATATTGGGGTATAACCCCCCCCCGGTACACGGTGATGTATATTGGGGTATAACCCCCCCCCCCCCCCGGTACACGGTGATGTTTATTGGGGTATAACCCCCCCCCCCCGGTACACGGTGATGTATATTGGGGTATAACCCCCCCCCCCCGGTACACGGTGATGTTTATTGGGGTATAACCCCCCCCCCCGGTACACGGTGATGTATATTGGGGTATAACCCCCCCCCGGTACACGGTGATGTATATTGGGGTATAACCCCCCCCCCCGGTACACGGTGATGTATATTGGGGTATAACCCCCCCCCGGTACACGGTGATGTATATTGGGGTATAACCCCCCCCCCCGGTACACGGTGATGTATATTGGGGTATAACCCCCCCCCGGTACACGGTGATGTATATTGGGGTATAACCCCCCCCCGGTACACGGTGATGTATATTGGGGTATAACCCCCCCCCGGTACACGGTGATGTATATTGGGGTATAACCCCCCCCCGGTACACGGTGATGTATATTGGGGTATAACCCCCCCCCGGTACACGGTGATGTATATTGGGGTATAACCCCCCCCCCCGGTACACGGTGATGTTTATTGGGGTATAACCCCCCCCCGGTACACGGTGATGTATATTGGGGTATAACCCCCCCCCGGTACAGGGTGATGTTTATTGGGGTATAACCCCCCCGGTACACGGTGATGTTTATTGGGGTATAACCCCCCCCCCCCGGTACACGGTGATGTTTATTGGGGTATAACCCCCCCCCCCCGGTACACGGTGATGTTTATTGGGGTATAACCCCCCCCCCCCCCCGGGGCCGCACTTACCGCGCGCTGACGGTGACGGTTTTTTTTCCCGGTTGTTGTTGTTTTTGGTCCTCGACGAGCTTCTCCCTCCCGCGTCCGCAGCGGAAGAGCAGCCGACTGACGTCACCACTAGCGGTGCACAACGTCACACAGGGGCGGGGTCTCGGGCCGGTGGGCGGGGTTTGGGAATCCTCTTGCTTGCTCCCTTAAAGGGGATCATTCAAAACTCCCATTCATGGAGGGATGGAGAAGTACTGCACGGAAACACACCCTTTGGTCCAACTTGTCCAAGCCGACCACAATTATATCTATTATAGAGACATGTAGCTAACTTTAACCAGAATATTTACATTAAAATAGCACGTTAAATTGAAACCATGCTTATGTAGCCTGCATTGACAATGGCCATTCTGTCAAGGAGATGACCATTCCTAGAATTCTGTCTCCTCATCATAGAAATCATTTCTTGTGCAGTCTCCCAATCATCCGGGGATGTACCTGTTATTCCAAGGTATGCCCTTCTCTGATTGGCTATTGTTGCCCAGTGACGCTGCTGTTGACTCCTCCATGGATGGATTAGTGGTGCTGGAAGAGCACAGCAGTTCAGGCAGCATCCAACGAGCAGCGAAATCGACGTTTCGGGCAAAAGCCCTTCATCAGGAATAAAGGCAGTGAGTCTGAAGCGTGGAGAGATAAGCGAGAGGTGGGTGGGGGTGGAGAGAGAGTAGCATAGAATACAATGGGTGAGTGGGGGAGGGGATGAAGGTGATAGGTCAAGGAGGAGATGGTGGAGTGGATAGGTGGAAAAGGAGATAGGCAGGTAGGACAAATCCGGACAAGTCATGGGGACAGTGCTGAGCTGGAAGTTTAGAACTAGGGTGAGGTGGGGGAAGGGGAAATGAGGAAGCTGTTGAAGTCCACATTGATGCCCTGGGGTTGAAGTGTTCCGAGGCGGAAGATGAGGCGTTCTTCCTCCAGGCGTCTGGTGGTGAGGGAGCGGCGGTGAAGGAGGCCCAGGACCTCCATGTCCTCGGCAGAGTGGGAGGGGGAGTTGAAATGTTGGGCCACGGGGCGGTGTGGTTGATTGGTGCAGGTGTCCCGGAGATGTTCCCTAAAGCGCTCTGCGAGGAGGCGCCCAGTCTCCCCAATGTAGAGGAGACCGCATCGGGAGCAACGGATACAATAAATGAGATTAGTGGATGTGCAGGTAAAACTTTGATGGATGTGGAAGGCTCCTTTAGGGCCTTGGTGGATCCAACCCTGGCTTGAAGACACAACGCTTGGTTGACAGCCCTGGTTCCAACTAGACTGGCTAGGTGTTCTGAAGGAGCTCCCTCCATGACCAACTGGTCCATGTGTCTCCTCCAGACAGTTCACCCCTAGTCTGCACTGTGGATGACAATGACCCTGTTTGAGCTACCACCACTGCTGGGATCCATTTCTCCGTAGCTGTATAATTTCATGCCATCACAGTCTTTCCTCTTTGGAATACCCCAGACTATGACGTTCCTGTCTTTCTGACCATTTGTCAACCATTTCCCCAACATTGACTGGGATTCACTTAGTGTTAGAGGTCTGGATGGAGCAGAATTTGTAAGGAGCATCCAGGATGGTTTTCTAGAGCAGTGTGTAAATAGTCCAACTCAGGAAGGGGCCACAGTGGACCTGGTGTTGGGGGATGAGCCCAGCCAGGTGGTTAAAGTTTCAGTAGGGGATTACTTTGGGAATAGTGATCATAATTCCATTAAAATACTCATGGACAAAGATGCGTATGGTCCTTAAGGAAGAGCTAAATTGGGAGAAGGCAACTATAACAAAATTCGACAGGAGCTGGGGAATGTAGATTGGGAGCAGGTAATGGAAGGGAAATCCACATTTGATATGTGGGAGGCTTTTAAAGAGAGGTTGATTAGAATTCAGGAGAGACATCTCCCTGTGAACATGAGGGATAGAAATGGCAAGATTAGGGAACCATGGATGACAGGTGAAATTGTGAGACTAACGAAGAGGAAAAAGGAAGCGTACATAAGGTCTAGGTGACTGAAAATAGACGAAGCTTTGGAAGAATATTGGGAATGTAGGACCAATCTGAAACGAGGAATTCAGAAACTAAAAGGGGATATCATTAGCGAGCAGGGTTAAGGAAAACCACAAAGCCTTTTATTCATATATAAGGAGCAAGAGGGTAACTAGAGAAAGGGTTGGCCCACTCAAGGACAAAGGAGGAAAGATATACGTGGAGTAGAGAAAATGGGCAAGATTCTTAATGAGTACTTTGCATCAATATTCACTAAGGAGAGGATCATGACGGATGTTGAGGTTAGGGATAGATGTTTGATTACTCTAGGGCAAGTTGGCATAAGGAGGGAGGAAGTGTTGGGTATTCTAAAAGGTGTTAAGGTGGACAAGTCCCCAAGTTTGGAAGTGGTCTATCCCATGTTACTGAAGGAAGTGAGAAAGGAAATAGCTGGGGCTTTAACAGATACAACATCCTTTGCAACATCCTTGAACATGGGGAAGGTTCCAGAGGTCTGGAGAATTGCTAATGTTGCCCCCTTGTTTAAGAAGGGTAGCTGGGATAATCCAGGACATTACAGACCAGTGAGGCTGATGTCAGTGGGAGGGAAGCTGCTGGAGAAGATACTGAGGGATACGATCTATTCCCATTTGGAAGAAAATGGGCTTATCAGTGATAGGCAGCATGGTTTTGTGCAGGGAAGTTAATGTCTCATCAACTTAATAGAATTCTTTTAAGAAGTAACAAAGTTCATTGATGAGGGAAGGGCTGTAGATGTCATTTACATGGACTTCAGTAAGACATTTGGTAAGGTTCCCCATGGTAGGCTGATGGAGAAAGTGAAGTCACATGGGGTCCAGATGGATAGAAAACTGGCCGGGCAACAGGAGACAGAGAGTAGTAATGGAAGGGAGCTTCTCAAAATGGAGACCTGTGACCAGAGGGTGTCCCACAGGGATCCATACTGGAACCACTGCTGTCGGTGATATATATATATATAAATGATTTGGAGGAAAGTGTAGGTGGTCTGATTAGCAAGGTTGCAGATGACACTAAGTAACAGAATATAGATAGAGTTGGGCAGAGAAATGGCAGATGGAGTTCAATCGGGACAAATGTGAGGTGATGGATTTTGGAAGATCTAATTCAAGAGCAAACTATACAGTAAATGGAAAAGCCCTGGGGAATATTGATGTACAGAGAGATCTGGGGGTTCAGGTCCATTGTTCCCTGAAGGTGGCAACACAGGTCAGTAGTCAAGAAGGCATATGGCATGCTTTCCTTCATCAGACGGGGTATTGAATACAAGGGTTGGCAGGTCATCTTACAGTTGTATGGGACTTTGGTTCAGTCACATTTGGAATACTGTGTACAGTTCTGGTTGCCACATTCCCAAAAGGATGTGGATGCTTTGGAGAGGGTGCAGAGAAGGTTCACCAGGATGTTGCCTGGTATGGAGACCATTAGTTATAAAGAGAGGTTGAATAGATTAAGATAATTTTCATTAGAAAGACAGAGATTGAGGGGAGACCTGATTGAGGTCTACAAAATCATGAGAGGTGTAGGCAGCGTGGATAGCAAGAGGACTCAATTAGTTCAAATGAGTTCAAAGTGAGAGGGGAAATATGCGTGGAAAGTTCTTTATGCAGATGATGGTGAGTGCCTGGAATGCGTATCCAGTGTAGGTACATGACATCTAGACAGATACATGAATGGGCAGGGAGCAGAGGGATACAGATCCTTAGAAAATAGACAATAGGTTTACACAGAGGATCTGGATCGGCACAGGCTTGGAGGGCCGAAGGGCCTGTTCCTGTGCTGTAATTTTATATGTTCTTTGTCCTTCTTGATTTCATTCCATCACCTCTCTGGTCCCTTCTGGCCAAGTCAAACATGGTTCTCAGTTGGTGGTTGTACATTAAAGACGCCAGCAAGAATTGGTGCTGGGTTGACTGCTGTTCATCATTTATATAAACATTTTGGATGCGAATACAGGAGGCTTGGTTAGTAAGTTTGTGGATGATACCAAAATTTGTGGTGTAGTGAACAGTGAAGAAGGTTATCTAAGGATACAACAGGATCTTGATCAAATGGGCTGGTGGGTGGAGGAACGGCAGATGGAGTTTAATTCAGATAAGCGTGAAAGTGTTACATTTTGGTAAAACAAACCAGGCAGGATTTACACAGTTAATGGTATGGCCCTGTGGAGTGTTGTTGAACAGAGAGAACTAGGGGTGCAGGTACACAGTTCCTTGAAAGTGGTGTCACCAGGTGGACAGGGTGGGGAAGTAGGCATTTGGTCCACTTGCCTTCATTGGGCAGAGTGCTGAGTACAGGAGTCAGGACTTCGTGGTTACAAGACATTGGCGAGGCCACATTTGGAATACTGCGTACAATTCTGGTCACCCTGATACAGGAAGTACGTCATTAAACTGGAAAGGGTGTTACTGGATGTTACTGAGGCTGGAGAGTTTGAGTTGTAAGGAGGCTGGGAAAGGCTGGGCTGTTTTTTACTGAAGCATAGGAGTCTGAGGCTTGACCTTATAGAGGTGTACAAAATCTTGAGGAGCATAGAAAAGGTGAATAGCCAAGGTCTGTTTCCCCAGGGTAGGGGAGTCCAAGAAGGCATCGGTTTAAGGTGAAAGGGGAGAGATTGAAAAGGGTTAACATTTTTTTCACAGAGGGTGGTGTGTGTATGGAACGAGCTGCTAGAGGAAGTGGTGAAGGTAGTTACAATTACAACATTTAAAAGACATAAGTACAGATGGATGGATAGGAAAGGTTTCGAAGGATATGGGCCAATTGCAGGCAAATGGGATTAGTTCAATTTAGGAAGCCTGGTCAGCAGGGATGAGTTGGGCTGAAGGGCCTGTTTCTATGCTGAATGACTCTGACTCCCATGAATGATCTCAGTTCAGACACATTCTCTGCTCTTGGCACCTTCATGGTTGCCTCTGTCTTTTCTGGGTGCTTTTGTGACGTTCCTTGCATTAACTACATGACCCAAGTACTCTATGGAGTCTTCCAAAAGCTCCTGTGAACTTGTTAAGGTTTATTTGGGATTTTCAAATGCTCCTCTTCAGAGAATCCAGTCATCAAACTCTTGTCCAGATAACAGTGGACCCCTGGAAATCCATTTAATATTTGTTCCATGATCCTCTGGAATAGAGCTGGTGCTGACGTGATGCCAAAAGGCAGGTGCTTATCGTGGGACAGTCCCCTGTGTGTTACTATCATCACCAGCAGCTGGAACTCCTTTCTGACCCCCATCTGCTGGTGGGCCTCTGACACACCCATTATTAAGAATTTCTTACCCCCAGCCAGACCATTGAACAGTTCTCGATGCATGGAAGTGGGTATTGACCCACACACAGACCTGATAGTCACTACAAATCCCCACTGCGTCGTGTGTTTTTAAAACTAGAACAATTGGAGTGGCCTATTCACTGGTAGTTACTGGTTCATCAGGTGTTCCAGCTCGGCCTCCACTTTCGGCCAAATGGTGGACAGTATCAGATGCTCTTTCAGACTGCAAGGACACACATTGTGCTTCAGCTGTCATTTAATTTCAATCCCTTTCATTTCCCCCAGGGTTCCTTTGAACACATTATTGTACTTGTCCAGGAATCTCTGGCAGCAAGACGCCATTCAACCTTAAGACCATCTCACCATATCCCAGCGTTTCCCATGGCTAACCCACCAAACCTGCACATCCCTAATTTAGCATGACCAATGCACATAAGGTGCACGTCTTTGGACTGAGGGAGGAAACCGGAGCACCCGGAGGAAACCCACGCAGACATGGAGAGATGGTGCAAATTCAATACAGACAGTTGCCTGAGGGTGGAATCGAACCCAGGTGCCTGGTGCTGTGAGGCAGCAGTGCTAACCACTGAGTCACCGTACTGCTCATGTGCTTGAGTCTTGCGGCCTAAAACCACTCCACCCTTAATTTTTGTAATAAGGAGTATTTGAATAATGCAGGTATTTATCCTCTATTATGTAAAGTAGAGGATTCTGCACATTGGTCTGTCTCTCTCCCTCAGACCCAGCTGGCTCTGGGCCACCCGTCTCTCTCTCTCTCTCTCTCAGACATGGCTGACTCTGGGCTGTCTGTCTGTCTCCCTCAGACCTAGCTGGCTCTGGGCCATCTGTCTCTCTCTCTCTCTCTCAGTCGTGGCTGGCTCTGGGCTGTCTGTCTCTCTCCCTCAGACCCGTCTGTCTCTCTCCCTCAGACCCGTCTGTCTCTCTCTCTCAGACCCGGCTGGCTGTGGGCCGTCTGTCCCTCTCCCTCAGACCTGTGCCATCATCAGCCGCTTGTGTGCAAAGTAATTTCTAAACAATTTGCAAAGCTCTTGACATGATTTCTGTACAGGATTCTCTCGTTGCACCCAGACTCCTTGGAATCACACTGATCTTGTTCCTGCTGGTCTGGAGCAACCGGTTCCATGATGTCCTCAGCCACTGTGTTTGTGTTTAAAACCCAATTCTCTGACTCTGTCAAACAGTTCCATTGCCCCAGTTGGCCCGCTATTTTGTTTTCTGGCCACTTGAGTCTATTGGCTGTTCACAGCCCGTCTACCCTTGGTGGTAGCCACTCCCTCACCGGCTGTGCTTGCATACTGTACCTCCCCGGCATTGCCTACAACCTGAATGCCATCGTGACCGCTCTCCATGGTGACTCCGGTAGCTCCTGTTTATTCAGCTGTCAGCCTGAGTCCCTTCAGTACCACTGCTGTCAGCTCACTCTCAGGTGAGTACCTGTTTTCCTGGCGTTGACTGCATTGTGGGTTCACTCGTGACCACCTCCCTCCTTAATCCTGCACCATTTCCAAAATCTGGGCAACATCTCCTCTGAAAGAAAACCGGTGTTTACACACAGTTTGAGGGCTGGATCCCTCTTGTGTCGCCAGTTGTTTTGTTGGTACTTTCTTTGGAAGCAGGAATTTAAAAATATCCCAGGTAGGCAAATTGGAAACCTGAGCGGGAATACTCCATTGACAATGCTCACACCTCCACAGCTGGTTCTAGACTGGACACAAACTCCATCCCTCCAGGTCACCTGACCAGCTCTCTTCAAGTGGCAGCATTCCCAAAGACATACGTTAACAGTCCCCTGGTCAGGAGCTGGTCACAATATTGTTGTTAACTGCTTGTCTCTTAAAACCATCTGCTCCGTGGTGCTCCCGTTACTTTAGGGGAAAGCGACATTGTACACAACGCACCATGCTCCAGAAAGACAACTTTCACACAGCAGCCAGTACCTTACACAGCCAGCTTTCTTTGTTTAGTTCAGAAACAACACTCATGAAAATGTTCTAACCATCTTTACATGCCTTCAACTTTCGGAAAGGTGAAAGTGCATTCAGAAATGTGTTTTATCACAAGGAACGTGACATCAAGACAAAACAACGAATCTTACATTAATTCATCTTCACTGTTCCCTTCTATTAGTCTAACAGAATTGTTTATTAGCTCCTAAATCTTTAATTTATTTCATCATTTTACAATCAGAACAAGGCATCTGTGATTATATTATCTTGACCAGCAAAGTGGAGCCGCAGAAAATGGGGGAGATATTAAATGAGTATTTTGCATCAGTGTTTACTGTGGAAAAGGATATGGAAGATATAGAAAGTAGGGAAATAGATGGTGACATCTTGCAAAATGTCCAGATTACAGAGGAGGAAGTGCTGGATATCTTGAAACGCAGACAAGTGGATAAATCCCCAGGACCTGATCAGGTGTATCCTAGAACTCTGTGGGAAGCTAGAGAAGTGATTGCTGGGCCTCTTGCTGAGATATTTGTATCATCGATAGTGACAGGTGAGGTGCTGGAAGACTGGAGGTTGGCAAACGTGGTGCCACTGTTTAAGAAGGGTGGTAAGGACAAGCCAGGGAACTATAGACCGGTGAGCCTGACCTCGGTGGTGGGCAAGTTGTTGGAGGGAATCCTGAGGGACAGGATGTACATGTATTTGGAAAGGCAAGGACTGATTAGGGATAGTCAACATGGTTTTGCACGTGGAAATCATGTCTCACAAACTTGATTGAGTTTTTTGAAGACGTAACAAAGAGGATTGATGAGGGCAGAGCGATTGATGTGATCTATATGGGCTTCAGTAAGGCGTTCGACAAGGTTCCCCATGGGAGACTGATTAGCAAGGTTAGATCTCATGGAATACAACAACTAGCCATTTGGATACAGAACTGGCTCAAAGGTAGAAGACAGAGGGTGGTGGTGGAGGGTTGTTTTTCAGACTGGAGGCCTGTGACCAGTGGAGTGCCACAAGGATCGGTGCTGGGCCCTCTGCTTTTTGTCATTTACATAAATGATTTGGATGTGAGCATAAGAGGTACAGTTAGTAAGTTTGCAAATGACACCAAAATTGGAGGTGTAGTAGACAGCGAAGAGGGTTACCTCAGATTACAACAGGATCTTGACCAGATGGGCCAATGGGTTGAGAAGTGGCAGATGGAGCTTAATTCAGATAAATGTGAGGTGCTGCATTTTGGGAAAGCAAATCATAGTAGGACTTATACACTTAATGGTAAGGTCCTAGGGAGTGTTGCTGAACAAAGAGACCTTGGAGTGCAGGTTCATAGCTCCTTGAAAGTCATGTTGCAAGTAGGTAGGATAGTGAAGAAGGTGTTTGGTATGCTTGTCATTATTGATCAGTGCATTGAGTATAGAAGTTGGGAGGTCATGTTGTGGCTCTACAGGACAGTGGTTAGGCCACTGTTGGAATATTGCATGCAATTCTGGTCTCCCTGCTATAGGAAAGATGTTGTGAAACTTGAAAGGGTTCAGAAAAGATTTATGAGGATGTTCGCAGAGTTGGATGGTATGAGCTATAAGGAGAGGCTGAACAGACTGGGGCTGTTTTCCCTGGAGCATTGGAGGCTGAGGGGTGACCTTATAGAGGTTTATACAATCATGAGGGGCATGGTTAGGATAAATAGACAAAGTCTTTTCCTCAGGATAAAGGGAGTCCACAACTAGAAGGCATAGGTTTAGGATGAGAGGGGAAAGATTTAAAAGGGACTTTAGGGGCAAATTTTCACACAGAGAGTGGTACGGTGTATGGAATGTGCTGCCGGAGGAAGTGGTGGAGGCTGGTACAATTACAACATTTAAAAGGCATCTGGATGGTATATGAACAGGAAGGGTTTAGAGGGATATGGGTCAAATGCTGGCATATAGGACTAGACTAGATTAGGATATCTGGTTGGCATGGACAAGTTGGGCATCCAGTATGGAGGAGGGAGGGCAGGTCCGAAGACCTCCTCATTGGTCTGCTCCTGGGCCTGGCCAAACTGGCCATAAACAGGTCCAGGCAGCGGGCCTTGGAGGGGGTTGTTAGGGTCGACTGCCTGCCCCTCTTTCGCAGTTACATTAGAGCCCGGGTGTCCCTTGAGAAAGAGCATGCAGTGTCCACCAACACCTGGGAGTTGTTCAGGGAGAGGTGGGTGCCGCAGGGAGTGGAGTGCATTATTTCCCTCTCCAATTCTATTTTGATTTAGTCCCTACCCTCCCCTTCAGTGTTTTGATCACACAGCATTGCCCTTTGATGTGAAGGGCAGTGCTTGTCACTGGCCACTCGGGTGTTTCCAATCTTCCTGGTGGTGGAAACTGAATAAAGATTCGTACACCTTGTGTCTCTCACTGTGTCTCACACCTGCACACACACACACCATGGGTGCTGGGGAATAAATAAGCACTGCACTGCAGTTAGGCGGTAGTGTGGGGCTAAAAAGAAACAAGAGAAAAAAAGGAAAGAAAAACAGGAGTGTCAGACATCTTGTTCAGTCTGAGAAAAAAAATCCTCAAGCATTTCTGCTTCAACAAAGTCATCATCAAGATATGAACATTTTCCCACACATCTGCTTTCTGGTCCATTGTCCTACTTTCAACCCAGGTTGCTTTGTTGGTTTAGTTACTTTAGTTAAATCAATTTCTTCAAATGGAAGAGAACCTTGATTGCTGATCAGTGTTTCATTGGTGCATCGTACAATCTAACTGTATATCCAATGTCTGAAGCAACAGCATCGAAACATTCTGACCCTCACACTTCATCCAAATCTATCAAATCTTCCTGCTCATCAAAGTGAATGTCAGAGCAACATTCCAATGTGAATCTCACTTGCCTCAGTGCAAAGTTTAATGATGTTGATTCCCCAGGGCTCAGGGACAGGCCCTGGCTGTTTGTGATTGATATGATTTAGACTTGAATGTAGGAGGACTGATCAGGAACTCCTCAGACAACAGGAAAATTGATGGTTGGTAAACAGTGATGTGGTTAGACTGAGAAGGGCCTGTTTCTATGCTGTAGACCTTTATGACTCTATGACGATGACCTTATGAAGATTATTTTTCTGCACCTCAAATTCAATACACTTCTGATTTTATCTTCTCTCTTCCATCAGAGCCACTAGAAAACTTCCCAACTTCAAAAACGACATCAAAGACTCAGAAATATCGATACTTCCTGATAATAGTTGGACCAATTTACATTAGATTCTGAACAGGGAACATAATAACCATTTTATATTTGCTGAATTGTATAAATGCTGTCTGCTTATCCCGAAACTACCCTTCACTGGACAATGCTAACCTTTCCAGAGCACAGTCTGACAGATCCAAACAAGCTGCTTCTGTTGAGATAGTAAAAGGATGATCCATAATGTCATGTTCCATTTCATTGCAGATACTCCTTGATCTCCTGCTCACTGGACAAAATGACTCCTCAGTATTGCCATTGAGATTTCAAACTGATGATAGTGATGAGTCTGTGACAGGACGTTGAACTGACTTAGATTAGATTCCTCACAGTCTGGAAACAGGCCCTTCGGTCCAACAAGTCCACACCAAACCTCCAAAGAGTAACCCACCCAGACCCATTTGCCATATTTATACCTGAATAATGCACTTAACACTGGTTAATTCACCCTGACCTGCACATCTTTGGACTGTGGGAGCGAGATAGAGCACCCAGAGGAAACCCACACAGACATGGGAGAATGTGCAAACTGCACAGACAGTCGCCTGAGGGTAGAATCGAACCTGGGAGCTGATTCTGTCGTTTCACTTCTGTAATTGACATATTCCTCCATTTGAGCTTCAGATTCAACACTTTCAGCCCCCTGCCTCAACAGAAAGATTGATTTCTTAATCACATTTAGAATGTCCACTGAATTAACTAATACCTCATCTGCATCAACCAAAATTTCTTTCAAAGATCTGACTGAATTTTTTATTACAATCCTGCTTGGACAATTTATTTAATGGTCCTGAAAGGAGGTTCCTCTGGGAGTCAGGTTGGCACCTCCATCAGTGTGAGCACATCCTGGCGTCACGCTTTTGTTTTCAGTAACAGTCTGACACAGTCCACTACCACTTGGCAAAGTGGGTCTTCACAAACTGCTACAGGGAGCAAAGCTGCCGCTCTCCTACCTGACACGTCCCACACTGAACAGTACGACTTCTTCCTGGGGCTGGGTCCATGTAAACTCCCTGTTTCTCCATGTCTGTGTTTCCTGTTTTCCTACACGACCTGTCAGAGGAACTTCATGTCCCCCTCCCAGTCTCCCCCGATGAGATCTGGGCAGCATCACTAGCTGATGAACAACTGTCCATTCCTTATCTGCAGGTCCGTGATGGGGCCTCCACTCCCTCATCAGAGTTCTGTTTCTGATACAGTAAAACTGTGGAACAGCTCCAGTTTCAGTGTGAGCTGTCTATGCTGACTGACTTCACTCTGGATCTGTTTCCTGAGCCTCCAATACCGGAAGACAATGATCCTGATTGTTAACTGGGGGCTTCAGCTCTGCAAACATCTGCATGTGGGCTCTGGGCGTGGTCTTTCTTTAGTCTCTACACACAATGGAACAATACTCAGATCCTGTTCTTGTAACTGATCTGTCCATGGAGCACCAACTGGCCTTACTGTGCTTCATAGGGGAGCTGTAACTTGCACTGCCAGTAAATCATTCCCCAGGAGTTATCTTCCTGTCAGATTAAAAACCCTTCATATCTCTCATTCACCCTCTGTACACCAACTCCACTCACAGCAGTCTCCACCTCTGGTCCCTTGGCTGTAGTTAAAGCTCCAATCAAATCATGGGGCCATTTCGTAATGACTCATTCTCATAGATCCCATGTGTTTCCCTCTCAGTACTGACCCTCTGACAGTGTAGCATTCCCTCAGCATTGACCTTCCAATGGTGTGGCACTCCCTTAGTACTGACCCTCTGACAGTGCAGCACTCCCTCAGCAATGACCCTCCGACAGTGCGGCACTCCCTCAGCACTGACCCTCCGACAGTGCGGCACTCCCTCAGCACTGACCCTCCTACAGTGCCCACTCCCTCAGCACTGACCCTCCGACAGTGCCCACTCCCTCAGCACTGACCCTCCGACAGTGCGGCACTCCCTCAGCACTGACCCTCTGACAGTGCGGCACTCCCTCAGCACTGACCCTCTGACAGTGCGGCACTCCCTCAGCACTGACCCTCTGACAGTGCGGCACTCCCTCAGCACTGACCCTCTGACAGTGCGGCACTCCCTCAGTACTGACCCTCTGACAGTGCGGCACTCCCTCAGCACTGACCCTCCGACAGTGCGGCACTCCCTCAGTACTGACCCACTGACAGTGCGGCACTCCCTCAGCATTGACCCACTCACAGTGCCTCACTCCCTCAGCACTGACCCACTGACAGTGCGGTACTCCCTCAGCATTGACCCTCCGACAGTACCCACTCCCTCAGTACTGACCTTCTGACAGTGCGGCACTCCCTCAGTACTGACCCACTGACAGTGCGGCACTCCCTCAGCACTGACCCTCCGTCAGTGCGGCACTCCCTCAGCACTGACCCTCCGACAGTGCGGCACTCCCTCAGCACTGACCCTCCGACAGTCCGGCACTCCCTCAGCACTGACCCTCCGACAGTGTGTCCCTCCCTCAGCACTGACCCTCCGACAGTGTGTCCCTCCCTCAGCACTGACCCTCTGACAGTGCCCACTCCCTCAGCACTGACCCTCCGACAGTGTGGCACTCCCTCAGCACTGACCCTCCGACAGTGCGGCACTCCCTCAGTACTGACCCACTGACAGTGCGGCACTCCCTCAGCACTGACCCACTCACAGTGCGGCACTCCCTCAGCACTGACCCACTGACAGTGCGGTACTCCCTCAGCACTGACCCACTGACAGTGCCCACTCCCTCAGTACTGACCCTCTGACAGTGCCCATTCCCTCAGTACTGACCCACTGACAGTGCGGTACTCCCTCAGCACTGACCCTCCGACAGTGCCCACTCCCTCAGTACTGACCCTCCGACAGTGCCCACTCCCTCAGTATTGACCCTCTGACAGTGCCCATTCCCTCTGTACTGACTCTCTGACAGTGCCCATTCCCTCAGTACTGACCCTCTGACAGTGCGGCACTCCCTCAGCACTGACCCTCCGACAGTGCGGCACTCCCTCAGCACTGACCCTCCGACAGTGCGGTACTCCCTCAGCACTGACCCTCCGACAGTGCGGCGCTCCCTCAGCACTGACCCTCCGACAGTGTGGCGCTCCCTCAGTACTGACCCTCCAACAGTGCGGCACTCCCTCAGCACTGACCCTCCGACAGGGCCCACTCCCTCAGCACTGACCCTCCGACAGTGCCCACTCCCTCAGCACTGACCCGACAGCGTGGCGCTCCTTCATTAATTAAGTATGTCGTATTGTGGTTTTTTAAAAAGCTGCACCGTAAACGAAAGGTTAAAGTGTAATTCTTCACCATGCACAAGATCGAAAAGAAACATGACTTTAGTCAAACGACTTTCCTGTGGCCTTCTCTGATTTCTCTTTGATGACTCCTTGCTGGCATTCAGAGACCAGGAGTAAGCATTGCTCCCTCACACGGGGTCGGGAGTCTGCTGTACATCTGAATACAACTCCAAATTGCTGAGCTGAAAACCTGCATTTGGAATGCTTCCTGGATTATTTTATTTGACCCTTGAATTTGAACCTCTGATCTCCTGCACAGTTCTCTGTCTCTCAACATTTCAGTTTACTCAGTTTCGGTCTCAAGTTGCTGTCTTTCAAGTCTTCCATGTTGAACTTTGTCCTTCGCAATTGTGATTATTTCATGAACCAAGAACCCTTTGATTTTCTCCAGATTATGAATTACTCAAGGAGAACAAAAGAGACTAAGAGAGACATCTCCTTGACCAGAATTTTATCATTTATAAGCTTTCCAGGTAAAAGCAAACTTCAGCTTCCTGAAAATAATATTTTCAAAAGTTAAACACTGATTTCCTTCTTGAACCGCTGTAGTCCGTGTGCTGTAGGGTAGACCCACAATGCCCTCAGGGAGAGAATTGTAGCCATTTGATCCAGTGAGTGTGATGGAACGGTGAAGTATTTCCCAGTCAGGATGGGGAGGGGCTTGGAGAGGGATTTGCAGGGGGTGGTATTCCCATGTATCTGTTGCCCTTGTCCTTCTAGATGGAAGTGGTTGTGGGTTTGGAAGGTGCTGTCTGAGGATCTTTGGTGAATTTCTGCAGTGTATCTTGTAGATAGTACACACTGCTGTTACTGAGCGTCGGTGGTGAAATCCAAGTTCTATATTTGCAGATGTGGAACTGACTAACTGCAAAACTGCTCCTGTACCTATCAAGATATTAATGCTTCTGGACACAGCCCCAGCCAGGTCTTTCCCTCAAGTCTTGCAAATTCCATCCACATTTTCGCCAAATTGCACTCCTTTATTATTGACTTTATTCATGTTCAGATGTGCTCTCTCATCCTGAGGTGTCTTTCAATACTAAAACTTACATATTCCTACACTGAGTTCCTCAAACACTGTGCCTTGTCCCAAGCTGGTGCCTTGATCTAGCCCCGGTGCTGTACAAAGTGGTGTTCCTCCTGTTCCCAGGCACAGAGCTACAATCTTGTTACTATGCAGATTATCATCATTTACAGCCAGGGCCTGTTCCCAAGTGGAATATCCACCCTCTGTAGACCTGCTCCCACCCAAAATCCTGCTCCTCCAATGTTCCTTGTTATCAGTCTCTTCCAGACATTGCTTGCACATCCAAATGCTGGCTAAACTATACACCCATGTGCATTCAGACCGAGGCTTCCCAAACTCCCATCCAGATGCTTCCCCAGTTGGCTGTTCCTGTTCCCATCCGGCTGTAGCTGGGAATCTGTCATGTGGCTGTCAGTTTCTGTTGGATCTGTTTGTAGTTGGAAAGCTCGTGCTGGGAGACTGAAGGCTGCAGTGTGGCCAAGGCTTTCTTAAAGTCATCAGGCAGCAGGACAAGCTCCGAGGTCTCAGTGTCCACTCCTGGCAGGGTATGGGGAAGAAATCATTGCAGCCATGTATATATATACACACACACACACACACACACACAGAGCCCACTCACCCCCAATATCTACCTCCGAGAGTACAGTCAGTGTGGCACTTTGGGAAATCGACACACTGCTGGAATGCAGGAAAACATGCGCCCAATATATGCACAGCAGGATCCCACAAACAGTAAGGTTAGGCCACTGTTAGGCCATTGTTGCGTGCAATTCTGGTCTCCTTCCTATCGGAAAGATGTTGCCAAAATTGAGAATGTTCAGAAAAGATTTACAAGAATGTTGCCAGGGTAGGAGGACTTGAGCTATAGGGAGAGGCTGAACAGGCTGGGGCTGTTTTCCCTGGAGTGTCGGAGGCTGAGGGGTGACCTTATAAAGGTTTACAAAATCATGAGGGGCATGGATAGGATAAATAGACAAAGTCTTTTCTCTGGGGTCAGGGAGTCCAGAACTAGAGGTGAAAATGTGTTGCTGCCTTCCTGAAGAATGGCTGATGCCCGAAACATCGATTCTCCTGCTCCTTGGATGCTGCCTGACCTGCTGCGCTCTTCCAGCAACACATTTTCAGCTCTGATCTCCAGCATCTGCAGTCCTCACTTTCTCCTCCAGAACTAGAGGGCATAGGTTTAGGGTGAGAGGGGAAAGATATAAAAGAGACCTAAGGGGCAACTTTTTCACACAGAGGGTGGTGCGTGTATGGAATGAGCTGCCAGAGGATGTGGTGGAGGCTGGTACAACTGCAACATTTAAGAGGCATTTGGATGGGTATATGAATAGGAAGGGTTTGGAGGGATATGGGCCGGGTGCTGGCAGGTGGGACTAGATTGGGTTGGGATATCTGGTTGGGTCGAAGGGTGTGTTTCCATGCTGTACATCTCGATGACTCTAACGGAAATGACGGATATTTCTTTTTGAAAAGGTTTCACTGGTTGATACCAGAAGCCTTTACCTCTAGAGCGCAGGGCAGCACCCCCTCACTATACCACTGGGAGTCTCAGTCTGCTGTTTGGAAGGAGATTATCCCCCTCCCCCTTCTGCCCCTGAACACAATGTGTTCTTCACTCCACTTCAGCCATTGCACACTTGCTCCTGGAACACCGGATCACCTCCCCATATTCCTGGGTCACAGCCAGGTTATATTACTCCTGGCTCAGTGAAACTGCCTCAATGGCCTGTCCTGGCCTTGAGCAGCAGATCCAACAGACTGCATGGCCTCCTCCTGGACCTGAGAAGCAGCTCAATGGGGGGTACTGACCTACTCCTATGTCTCTAAAATGATATCGGTGAGTGTATCCTGTATCCTCTTTGACAATAGGTCAGGTCCCAGAGGACGGGAGAATAGCCAGTGCTGTCCCATTGTTTAAGAAGGGTAGCATTGATCATCCAGGGAATTACAGGGTAGCAGGGATCATCCAGGGAATTATAGGGTAGCAGGGATCATCCAGGGAATTACAGGGTAGCAGGGATCATCCAGGGAATTATAGGGTAGCAGGGATCATCCAGGGAATTACAGGGTAGCAGGGATCATCCAGGGAATTAAAGGCCTATGAGCCTTGCAGTCTCCCTACCTCAGTGGTAGGGAAATCACTGAAAAAGATTCTCAGGGACAAGATCTACATGTGTTTCGAAGCACATGGTTGTATTAGCAATAGACAGCATGGTGTTTTGCGGGGGAGGTTGAACCTCACTAACTTAATTGAGGTTTTTGAGGAGGTGACAAAGATGGTTGATGAGGGAAAAGCAGCTGATGTTGTCCACATGGATTTCAGTCAAGCTTTTGACAAGGTCCCTCATGGCAGACTGGTACAAAAGGTGAAGTCACATGGTATCAGGGGTGAGCTGGAGACAGAACTGGCTTAGTCACAGGAGATAGAGGGTAGGGGTGGAAGGGCTGTGACTCACAGGGATCACTGCTGGGACCTCTGCTGGAAATGATTTAGAGGAAAACGTGGTGGTCTAATTAGTGAGGTTGTGGAGTTGCAGATAGTGAGGAGAATTGTTAGGGGATACAGCAGGATATAGATCAGTTGGAGGCATGGGCAAAAAAATGGCAGGTGGTGTTTAATCCGGACAAATGTGGGGTGATGCATTTTGGAAGGTCAAGTACAGGTGGAAATTATACAGTGAACGGCAGAACCCTTAGGTCTGTTGGTATGTAGAGGGATCTGGGTGTGCAGGTCCACAGGCCACTGAAGGTGGTAATGCAGCTAGATAAGGGAGTAACAAAAGGCTTATGGCATGCTTACCTTCATTGGAAAGGGGCAGTGAGTCTAAGGGTAGACAAGTTATGCTGCAGCTTTATAGATCTTCAGTTAGGCTGTTTTCACTGGAGTGCAGGAGGTTGTGGGAGGACCTGATAGGAGTTTATATGATTGTGAATGGCATAGATACAGTGGAAAGTATGAGGCTTTTTCCCAGGGTGGAAGGGTCAGTTACTAGGGGACACAGGTTCAAAGTGCGAGGGGGTGGGGAAGCTTAAAAGAGATGTGCGAGGCAGGTTTTCCACACAGAGGGTGGTGAGTGCCTGGACGTGCTGCCAGAGAAGGGGATGGAAACAGACACAACAGCAGCACTCAAGGAACACTTGGACAAATACATGAACAAGGAGGGAATAGGGAATATGGATCCTGTAAGCAAAGAGAGTTTTAGTATGGAAGACAAAAACGGTATCGGCATACTCTTAGAAGGTAGAAGGGCCTGTTCGTGTGCTGTATTGTTGCTCAACATGGGCCCACTTCAGGATAAAAGAGGGAACTTGAGGGAAGAGGATGTGGGTGCGATCCTAAAGGAGTACTTTAGGATCACACAGGGATGTGTGAGGTGGTGCACTTTGGGAGATCAAATGTTTAGGAAATGTATTTAGTTAATGGTAGGACCCTGAACAGCATTGATGTACAGAGGGATCTTGGGGTTGCAGTCCCTAGCTCCCTGAAAGTGGTCACGCAGGTAGACAGGGTGATAAAGGAAGTGTTCGGCATGCTTGCCTTTATTGGTCAGGGAACTGAGGACATGTTGCAGCTTGATAAGACTTTGGTTAGGCCACACTTAGAATACTGCATTCAATTCTAGTCACTACATTATAGGAAGGATGTGGAGGCTTTGGAGAGGGTACATAAGAGGTTTACAGAATGCTGCCTGAATTAGAGAGCTCAAAACACTCAAGGTTATTTTCTTAGAGCAGCGGAGACCGAGGGGAGACTTTACAGAAGCCAATAAAATTAATAGATGCATGGATAGGATTAAAGGTCAGAATCTTTTCCCCAGTCTAAAACTGGAGGGGCACGCATTTAAGGTGAGAGGGAAAGTTCAAAGGAGATGTGAGGGGGCAAGTTTTTTTAAAAGAGTGATAGGAGTGTGGAACACACTGCCAGGGGTGGTGGTGGAGGCAGGTACAATAGGGGCATTTAAGATAAACACATGAAAATGCAAGGAATGGAGAGATATGGATGGACCAAGGGCAGGCAGAAGGGATTAGTTTGATTTGGTGTCAGGTTCAGCACAACATCGTGGGCTACAGGGCCCACTGCCATTCTGTACTATGCTGTGTTCCCTTTAGAATGAAATGTAGGAGCATCAAGCCCAGAGAACCCTGGATGGTCAGGAATATTCAGGACTGGATAAACAGGAAAAAGACAGGCTTTTAACAAAGGAAGCAAAACTATGGAGGCTCCAGAGGAGTACAGAAGGTGCAGAGAGAAGGAGGAGAGCAAAGAGGGGGCATGAGAACACTGGTGAGCAAGGTTAGGGAGCATTCCAAAATATTCAATATCAACGAAGAGGATAACCAGGGAAGAGATAGGTCCTATTAGGGACCAAGAGGGTATTCGGTGCATGGAGCCAGAGGCCACCGGTACAATTTTAAACAAGTGTTTCACACCTGGCTTTACTCAGGAGGAGGAGGGGCAGAGCGTAGGTACAGAATCCGAGAAGGGGACAGAGGATCTTGAGCAGTCTAATACTGGGAGTGAAAAGGCTTTTGGGGTTTTGGCAGGTTAAAAATGGACAAATCCCCAGATCTGGAGCAGGTGTAACCCAGGCTGCTGTAGGTGGTGAGGGAGGAAATTATCCAAATGTTCAATTCCTCTCTGGGCACAGAGAAGCTGTCAGAGGACTGGAGGACAGCTAATGTGGTTCCCCTTTACAAGGAGAGTGGGAGAGAAACCAGGGGATTACAGGGCAATGGGTCTCACATCAGTGGGAGGGAAATTACTGGAGAGAATTCTGAAGGAGAGCATTAATCTCCACTTGGAGAGGCAAGGTTTGCTCAGGGATAGTCAGCACGGCTTTGTCAGAGGGAGGTCATGCTGAACAAATCTGGTGGAATGTTTCAAGGTGGTTACCAGGTGTGTAGATGTGGATAGCGCAGTTAATCTGGATTTTAGCACGGCCTTTAACAAGGCCCCACAGGGAAACTGATACAGAAGGTAAAAGCTGATGGGATTCAGCGTAACTTGGCAAATTCGAACCAGAATTAGCTCCAAGACAGGAGACAGAGGGGGGTGGTAGAAGGCTGTTTGTGTGATTAGAGCCCAGTGTGCAGTGGTGGCCCACAGGGATCTGTGCTGGGTTTATTTGTTATTCATTGATGGGATGCATAGGATAGGGAAGGAAACTGCAGGGACAGACACTCTTCAAATCTGGAGCTTATTCAAGGAACAGCTACTGCAGGTCCTTGATAAGTATACACCTATGAGGCAGGGAGGTCATTGTCAAGAGAGGGGGCCTTGGTTTCCTCAGGAAGATGAAGCTCTTGTCAAGAGGAAGGCTGATGTGAGGATGAGGCATGAAGGCTCAGTTAGGGGGATTGAGAGTTATAAGTTAGCCAGAAAAGACCTAAAGAGAGGGCTAAGAAGAGCCAGGAGGGGACATGAGACATTGTTGGTCAAGGAAAACCCTAAGGCCTTCTATAGGTATATCAGGAATAAAAGAATCACTAGAGTAAGATTAGGGTCAATCAAAGACAGTAGTGGAAAGTTGTGCTTGGAATCAGAGGACATAGAGGAAGCGCTTAAAGAATACTTTTTGTCAGTATTCACATTGCAAAAGGGCAATGTTAGTGAGAATATGGAGATACAAGATGAGATGGGATTGAGGTTGACAAAGAAGAAGTCTTAGCAATTTTGGAAGATCTGAAAATAGATAAGACCCCTGGGCCGGATGGGATTTTTCCTTGGATTCTCTGGGAAGCTAGGGAGGAGATTGCAGACCCTTTGGATTTGATCTTTATGTCGTCATTGTCTACAGGAATAGTGCCAGAAGACTGGAGGATAGCAAATGTTGTTTCCTTGTTCAAGAAGGGGAGTAGAGACAATTCTGGTAATTATAGGCCAGTGAGCCTTACTTCAGTTGTAGGTAATTAGAAAAGGTTATAAGAGATAGGATTTATAATCATCTGGAAAGGAATAAGTTGATTAGGGGCAGTCAACGTGGTTTTGTGAAGCGTAGGTCATGTCTCTCAAATCTTATGGAGTTCTTTGAGATGGTGACAAACAGGTGGATGAGGGTAAAGTGGTTGATGTGCTGTATATGGATTTCAGTAAGGTGTTTGATAAGATTCCCTACGGTAAGCTATTGCACAAAATACGGAGTTTCGGGACTGAAGGTAATTTAGCGGTTTGGATCAGAAATTGGCTAGCTGAAAGAAGACAGAGGGTGGTGGTTGATGGGAGATGTTCATCTTGGAGCTCAGTTACCAGTGGTTTACTGCAAGGATCTGTTTTGGGGCTACTGTTGTTTGTCATTTTTATAAATGATCTGGAGTTGGGTAGAAGGATGGGTTAGTAAATTTGCAGATGACACTAAGGTAGGCAAAGTGGTGGATAGTGCTGAAGGATGTTGTGGGTTACAGAGGGACATAGAGAAGCTGCAGAGCTGAGTTGAGAAAGTGGCAAGTGGAGTTTAATGTGGAAAAGTGTGAGATAGTTCACTTGGGAAGAAGTAACAGAAATGCAGAGTACTGGGCTAATGGTAAAATTCTTGGTCGTGTAGATGAACAGAGAGATCTCGGTATCCTGGTACACAGATCCCTGAAAGTTGCCACCCAGGTTGAAAGGGTTGTTCAGAAAGCATGTGGGGTGTTGGTGTTTATTGGTAGGGGGATTGAGTTTCAGAGCCAAGAGGTCATTCTTCATCTGGACAAGACGCTGGTCAGGCCGCACCTGGAGTATTGTCTGCAGTTCTAGTCATTGCACATTATCGGAAGGATGTGGAAGCTTTGGAAAGGGTTCAGAGGAGATTTACCAGGATGTTGCCTGGTTCGGAGGGAAGGTCTTAGAGGAAAGGCTGAGGGACTTGAGGCTGTTTTTGTTGGAGAGAAGAAGGTTGAGAGGTGACTTAATTGAGACGTGTAAGATAATCAGAGGGTTAGATAGTGAGAGCCTTTTTCCTCAGATGGTGATGGTTAGCACAAGGGGACATAGCTTTAAATTGAGGGGTGATAGATATAGGACTGATAGTGGGGGTAGTTTCTTTACTCAGAGAGTAGTAGGGGTGAGGAATGGCCTGCCTGCAACAGTAGCAAACTCGCCGACAGCAAGAAGATTTAAATGGGCATTGGACATACATATGGATAATGATTGAGCAACGTAGGTTAGATGGACATCAGATTATTTTCAGAGCTCGGTGCAACATTGAGGGCCAAAGGGCCTGTACTGCGCTGTAACGTTCGATGTCAGCATCAGTAGGTAAGGAAAGCAGATTTGTGTCCCGAAAGGACATTCATAAATCAGATGAGATTTTCTGACAATCAGCAATGGTGTCATGGTCATCAGGAGACTCTTGATTCCAGACTTTTATTGAATTCAAATTCCAGCAACTGCCCTGGTGGGATTCCAAGGCAGGTTTCTTAATAGTCGAGCGATAATACAAAGGCCATCGTATACTCCCTTGTCCATTATTGTACTTGAAGGAAAGATGATACTGTCCCAGTCAGGATGGGGAGGGGCTTGGAGGGGAACTTGCAGGGGGTGGTGTTCCTGCTGCCCTTGTCCTTCTAGATGGAAGTGACCTTGGGTTTGGAAGGTGCTGTCTGAGGATCTTTGGTGAATTTCTGCAGTGCATCTTGTAGACAGTACACACTGCTGCTACTGAGCGTCGGTGGGGGAGGGAGGGGGTGTTTGTGGATGTGGTGCCAATCAAGCGGCTGCTTTCTCCTGGATGGTGTTGAGCTTCTTGAGTGTTGTTGGAGCTTCCCCCATCCAGGGCAAGTGGGGAGTATTCCCTCACACTCCTGACTTGTATCTTGTAGATGGTGGACAGGCTTTGGGGAGTCAGGAGGGGAGTTACTCACCACAGCATTCCCAGCCTCTGACCTGCTCTTGGAGCCGCTGTGTTTATGTGGTGAGTCCAGTTCAGTTTCTGGTCAATGGTAACCCCCAGGATATTGATAGTGGGGGATTCCGTGATGGTGACACCAGTGAATGTCAAGGATCAATGGTTGGATTGTTCGTTACTGGAGACCGTCATAGCCTGGCATTTGTGTGTGCGAATGTTACTTGTCATTTGTCAGCCCAAGCCTGGAGATTGTCCAGATCTTGTTGCATTTGGACTTGGACTTGGACTGCTGCAATATCTGAGGATGGTACTAAACACTGTAATCATCAGTAAACATCCCCACCTCTGACCTTATGACAGAGGGAAGGTGATTGATGAAGCAGCTGAAGATGGTTGGCCCTAGGACCCTCCCCTGAGGGACTCCTGCAGAGGTGTCCTGGAGCTGAGATGACTGACCCTCCAACAACCACAACCATCTTCCTCTGGGCCAGGTGTGACTCTAACCAGCGGAGAGTTTGCTCCCGATGCCCATTGATTCCAGTTTTGCCCGGGCTCCGTGATGCCACACTCGGTCGAATGCAGCCTTGATATCAAGAGCTGTCCCTCTCCCCTCCCCTCTGGAATCCAGCTCTTTTGTCCATGTTTGACCCAAGGCTGGAATGAGGTCAGGAGCTGGGTGACCCTGGGGGAACCCAAACTGGGCGTCACTGAGCAGGTTATTGCTGAGTGGGTGCTGCTTGATAGCTCTGTTCCTGACCCCTTCCATCACGTTACTGAGGATCGAGGGGAGACTGATGGGGGGGGTAATTGGCCGGGTTGGATCTGTCCTGCTTTTTATATACAGGACATACCTGGGCAATGTTCCACATTGTCGGGTAGATGCCAGTGTTGTAACTGTACTGGAACAACTTGGCTGGGGGAGAGCAAGTTCTGGAGCACACGTCTTCAGTCCTATTGCTGGTAAACAGATTATGGAACGATGTAGAGGCAATAGGGTAGTGGTGATGGGAGATTTTCCCAACACTGACTGGGATACACTTAGCGTCAGAGGTCTGGATGGAGTAGAGTTTGTTAGAAGCGTCCAGGAGAGTTTTCTAGAACAGTGTGTCAATAGTCCGACGAGGGAAGGGGCCATATTGGACCTGGTACTGGGGAACGAGCCAGACCAGGTGGGAGAAGTTGCAGTGGGGGATTTCTTTAGGAACAGTGACCACAATTCTGTACGTTTTGGAATACTCGTAGATAAAGAAGAGAGTGGTCCTGAGGGAAGAGTACTAAACTGGGCCAAGGCTAATTATATCAAAATTAGGCAGGACTTGGGAAATGTGGTTTGGACACAGCTATTTGAAGGGAAGTCCATATTTGAGATGCGGGAGGCTTTCAAAGATAGGTTAAAGATAGTGCAGGATAGGTATGTCCCGTTGAAGGCAAAGGATAGGAAGGGCAAGATTCATGAACCGTGGATGACAGGAGGAATTGATGGACTAGCCAAGAGGAAAAGGGAAGCGTACATAAGGTCCAGGCAGCTAAGAACAGAACGGGCCCTGGAGGAATATCGGAAGAGTAGGACAAGTCTTAAACGAGGAATCAAGCGGGATAAAAGGGGTCTTGAAATAGCTTTAGTGAGAAGAATTAAGGAGAATCCCAAAGCATTTTATTCTTATACAAGAAGCAAGTGGGTAACTAGAGAAAGGATTGGTCCACTAAAGGATAATGAAGGAAGGCTGTGTGTCGAACCTGAGAGAATGGGTGAGATTCTGAATGATTACTTGGCATCAGTGTTCACTGAGGAGAGGGACATGATGAATGTTGAGATTAGAGATATAAGTTTGATTAGTCTGGATCACGTTGACATAAGTAGGGAAGAGGTGTTGGGTAGGCTAGAGGTTATTAAGGTGGACAAATCCCCAGGACCGGATGGGATCTATCCCAGGAGGTGAGAGAGGAAATAGCTGGGGCCTTGACAGATATCTTTGTGACATCCTTAAACACAGATGAGGTGCCGGAGGACTGGAAGGTTGCTCATGTTGTCCCCCTGTACAAGAAGGGTAGTAGGGATATTCCGGGTAACTACAGACCGGTGAGCCTGATGTCGGTGGTGGGAAGTTGCTGGAGAAGGTACTGAGGGATAGGATCTATTTATATTTGGAAAAGAATGGGCTTATCAGTGATAGGCAACATGGTTTTGTGTGGGGGAGATCGTGCCTTAATAGAGTTCTTCGAGGAAGTGACCAAGTTGATAGATGAAGGAAGGGCTGTTGATGTCATGTACGTGGACTTTAGTAAGGCATTTGAGAAAGACTAATGGAGAAAGTGAAGTCACATGGTGTGCAGGGTGTTCTAGCTCGGTGGATAAGGAACAGGAGACAGAGAGTAGTAGTTGAAGGGAATGTCTCAAAATGGAGAAAGGTGACCAGTGGTGTTCCACAGGGGTCAGTATTGGGGCCACTGTTGTTTGTAATATACATAAATGATCTGGAAGAGGGCACTGTTGGTATGATCAGCAAGTTTGCAGATGACACGAAGATTGGTGGAGTAGCAGAAAGCATAAGGGACTGTCAGAGAGTACAGGAGAATATACACAGACTGGAGAGTCGGGCAGAAAAGTGGCAGATGGAGTTCAATCCAGACAAATGAGAGGTGATGCATTTAGGTAAGTCTAAGTCTACAGCGAATTATACAATGAATGGAAGAGCCTTTGGAAAAGTTGATGGGCAGAGAGATTTGGAAGTACAGGTCCATTGTACCCTGAAGGTTACTGCACAGGTGGATAGAGTGGTCAAGAAGGCCTTCACTGGACGGGGTATTGAGTATAAGAGCTGGCAGGTCATGTTAAAATTGTACAAGACATTGGTTTGGCCGCATTTAGAATATTGTGTACAGTTCTGGGTGCCACATTACCAAAAGGATGTGGACGCTTTGGAGAGGGTGCAGAGAAGGTTTACGAGGATGTTGCCTGGTATGAAGGTGCTAGCTATGAAGAGAGGTTGAGTAGGTTAGGTTTGTTTTCACTAGAAAAAAGGAGATTGAGGGGGGACCTGATTGAGGTTTACAAAATCATGAAGGGTATAGACAGGGTGGATAGAGACAAGCTGTTTCCCAGGGTGAAGGATTCAATAACGAGAGGTCACGCTTTCAAGGTGAGAAGTGCAAAGTTTAAGGGGGATACACGCGGCAAGTACTTCACACAGAGGGTGGTGGGTGTCTGGAACGCGTTGCCAGCAGAGGTGGTAGAGGCAGGCACGGTAGATTCATTTAAGATGCATTAGGACAGATGCATGAGAAGGTGGGGAGCAGAGGGATACTGATGGTTAGGAATTGGGCAACAGGTTTAGACAGTGGATTTGGATTGGCTCAGGCTTGGAGGGCTGAAGGGCCTGTTCCTGGGCTGTAAATTCTCTTTGTTCTTTGAATGTTGTCAGGGCCCATTGCCTTTACAGTATCCAGCGTCTCCAACCGTTTCTTAATATCACGTGGAGTGACCCGAATTGGCTGGAGCCTGGTATGTGTGACCCTGGGGACCACTGGAGGGGGCTGAGATGGATCATACACTCGGCACTTCAGACTGAAGATTCCTGTGAAAGTTTCAGCTTTCTCCTTTCCCCTGATGTGCTGGGCTCCTCCATCATTGAGGAGGGGGGGAGATTTGTGGAGCCTCCTCCCCCAGTGAGTTGTTTAACTGCCCACCCCCATTCACACCTGGATGTGGCAGGACTGCAGACCTTAGATTGGGGATGTTGGTTGTGGGATCCCTTAGCTCTGTCTACCACTTGCAGCTTATGCTGTTTGGCAAGTCATCCTGTTTGGTATCTTCACCAGACTGGCACCTCATCGTCAGGTCAGCCTGATGCTGCTCCCAGCATCTTCCCCCCCCTTCCCCCCCCCCCCCCCATTGACTTGAGGTGTATAAGATTGTGAGGGGTATGGACAGGGTAAATGGAAAGCAGCTGTACCCTTTAGTTGAAGGGCCATACTTTTAACCTGAAAGACAGGAGATTTCGAGGGGATTGGAGGAAAACTGCTTTCACCCAGAGTCATGCACACCTGGAATACACTGCCTGGGCTGGAAACCTCACAACCTTTAAAAAGGACGGGGATGAACACTTCACGTGTCATAACATTCAGGGCTTTGGGATCTAGTGCTGGAAAGCTGATTAATGCAGATAGATTGCAAAGACTGGATGGGCCAAAGGGCCTCTTGTCTGCTGCATGACTAATCCCTAGAGGCTGATCATCTACATTCCACATCTAGAGGCTGATCATCTACATCTATGTAAGGAAGTGCCTTAAGGTCACCTTCCCAAGATTCTATAGACCGTGGAATAGTTCTGGAATGTTGGAGGATCTCATATGTTGTCCAATTTTGTAAAAAGGGAGGCAGAGAGAAAACTGGGAATTACAGCCAAGTGAGTCTGACCTCAGCGGTGGAAAAATGCGATAGTCTATTATGTAAGATATAACAGCTCAGCCCTTGGAAAACCTTTGTGACAAAAAGACAAGGTTTTTGACAATGTCCCATTTGAGAGATCAATGTGTGATATTAAATCCCATGGGATTAGGGGGCAGTGTACTGACATGGATAGTGACCTGGTTAGCAGACAGGAAACAAAGAGTAGGAATAAATGGGTCTGGTTCCAAGCAGCAGGCAGGGATCAGTGGGGTACAGCAGGATCAGTGGGGTACAGCAGGGATCGATGCTTGGACCCTGCTATCCACAATATACATGAATGATGTTGGTGGGGAACTAAATGTAATCTCTGCAGGTTTACAGACAGCACAAAGCTGGGTGGGAGAGTGACCTGTGAGGAACATGCAGAGATATCTCAGTGGGATTTGGACAGGCTGAGGGAGTGGGGAAATACATGGGAGATGCAGGATAATGTGGATAAATGTGAGGGGTTGGGGGGGGGGGGGGGGGGGAGGGTCAGGAAGGCAGATGATGATCTGAATGGGGACAGATTGGGAAAGGGGCAGGGGCAATGGCACCTGGGTGTCCTTGTACCCCAGTCTCTGAAAGTAAGCGTGCAGGTACAGCAGGCAGTGAGGAAGGGAAATGGGATGTGGGCCTTTATAGGGAGAGGATTCGAGTCCAGGAGCAGGGAGGTCTTGCTGCAATTATACAGGGCCTTGGAGGTCTCCCCTGTCCAAACCTGGAGTATTGTGGACAGGTTTGGTCTCCTTATCTGAGGAAGGATGTTCTGATGATGGAGGGAGGGCAGCAAAGGGTTACCAGACTGATTCCTGGGAGGGCAGGGCTGATGGATGGAGAGAGACTGGATCAGTTAGGATTATATTCACTGGAGTTTAGAACATAGAACATTACAGTGTAGGAGTTCAGGAGATTGAGGGGTGAATCTCATAAAAACCTGTCAGATTGGTATGACAGGTCGGCGCAACATCGAGGGCCAAAGGGCCTGTCCTGCGCTGGAATGTTCTATGTTCTTAAATCTGTAAAAAGGCCTGTCCAAACAGGACACCCCAGGGTAAACACAGGAAGGATATTCCTGATGACCAGGAAGTCCAGAACCAGGGGCACAGTCTAAGGAAATGGGGCGAGCCAATTAGGAGGGAGAGCAATGGGAATGTCTTTACCCAGAGTGTGGGGGAGGGGAGGCGGGGGGGGCTGTGGAATTCTCTGATCCAGAATGTGGTTGAGCCCATAACATTGAATGCTTTCAGGAAGGAGTTATATTTTGTGTTTTGGCTAAAGAGATCAAAGGTTAGGCGGAGAAAGCAGGAACAGGGGACTACATTGGACAGCAGTGATATGGTCACATGGAGTGTTGCCACAGACTCGAAGAACTGGACAGTCGATCCATATTCCTGTTTTGGTTCACCCAGCATCTCAGCCAGGCCCACAGGGGCCAACTGGACCTCCCAGTCACCACCCACTTCAATTCCCCAACCATTCCATTTCAGACATGGGAAATGGGGTGATGGGATGGTGAGATGAGGGTGTGGTGGTTGGGGTTGGGGAGAATGGGGTGGTGGGGGGTGCGTATGGTGTGGGGGGCAATGGGTAGAGAGGGCAATGGGGTGCGGGGGGGGTTGGATTGAGACAAACCTTGCTGGATGTGGCTGATCTTGCGTTTGAGGGCTGCCATCATGGCGTCAGAGCAGAGGGAGTATAGGTCAGCACCAGTCAGATAGGCTGGGCACTGTTCCACCACATGCTTCAGGCTCACACTGGGGTGTAACGTGAACCTGCCAAGGGAAAACAGTGGGCTCAGCAAAGCACAGATATCCACACAAACACTACCTGCTTCCAACCCTCTCCTTTCTAAACTCACCGCCTGGTGCCTGTGCTTGCCCTCTAACCCCTGGGCATGACCTCCAACCCCACCTCCCAGGGTAGCCTTCCAACTCACTTTCCCTATTATTTACTATCTATGCTCCTTTTAACTCTGTGATCTGCCGGTATTGCTTGCACGACAAATGCCTCGGTGTGACAATAAATTCAATTCAAGTCAATTCCCGAAGTGAGCGACCCATCCCCTCCCGCCTCGCTGCCCCTCCCCCTCACCCACACAGCACACCCCCTCTCCCAGTCACACTTATCCCCATCACTGCACTACCCACCCCCATCACCCACAGAGCACACCCCCTCTCCCAGTCACACTCACCCCTTCACTGCACCACACCCTCCCCCCATCCACACAGCACACACCCACTCTCCCAGTCACACCCACCCCCATCACTGCACTCCCCCCCCCACCTCACCCACACAGCACACCCCTCTCCCAGTCATACCCACCCCCATCACTGCACCATCCCCTCCCCCCCCACCTCACCCACACAGCACACCCCCTCTCCCAGTCACACCCACCCCCATCACTGCACTCCCCCCCCCGCACCTCACCCACACAGCACACCCCCTCTCCCAGTCACACCCACCCCCATCACCCACATAGCACACCCCCTCTCCAGTCACACCCACCCCCATCACTGCACTCCCCCCCCACCTCACCCACACAGCACACCCCCTCTCCCAGTCACACCCACCCCCATCATTGCACCACCCCCTCCCCCCCACCCACACAGCACACCCCCTCTCCCAGTCACACCCACCCCCATCACTGCACCATCCCCTCTCCCCCCCACCACACAGCACACCCCCTCTCCCAGTCATACCCACCCCATCACTGCACTCCCCCCCCCACCCACACAGCACACCCCCTCTCCCAGTCATACCCACCCCATCACTGCACTCCCCCCCCCCACCCACACAGCACACCCCCTCTCCCAGTCACACCCACCCCTACACCCACACAGCACACCCCCTCTCCCAGTCACACCCACCCCCATCACTGCACTCCCCCCCCCCACCTCACCCACACAGCACACCCCCTCTCCAGTCACACCCACCCCTATCACTGCACCACCCCTTTTCCCCCACCCCACACAGCACACCCCCTCTCCCAGTCACACCCACCCCCATCACTGCACTCCCCTCCCCTCACCCACACAGCACACCCCCTCTCCCAGTCACACCCACCCCCATCACTGCACTCCCCTCCCCTCACCCACACAGCACACCCCCTCTCCCAGTCATACCCACCCCCATCACTGCACCACCCCCTCTCCCCCACCCACACAGCACACCCCCTCTCCAGTCACACCCACCCCATCACTGCACCACCCTCCCCTCACCCACACAGCACACCCCCTCTCCAGTCATACCCACCCCCATCACTGCACCACCCCCTCTCCCCCCACCCACACAGCACACCCCCTCTCCCAGTCACACCCACCCCCATCACTGCACCATCCCCCTCCCCTCACCCACATAGCACACCCCCTCTCCCAGTCACACCCACCCCATCATTGCACCACCCCCCCCCCACCTCACCCACACAGCACACCCCCTCTCCCAGTCATACCCAACCCGCATCACTGCACCATCCCCTCCCCCCCCACCCACACAGCACACCCCTCTCCCAGTCACACCCACCCCCATCACTGCACCACCCTCCCCTCACCCACACAGCACACCCCCTCTCCCAGTCACACCCACCCCATCACTGCACCATCCCCCCTCCCCCCACCCACACAGCACACCCCCTCTCCCAGTCATACCCACCCCCATCACTGCACCATCCCCTCCCCCCCCCACCCACACAGCACACCCCCTCTCCCAGTCATACCACCCCCATCACTGCACCACCCCCTCCCCCCCACCTCACCCACA
>NC_092741.1:5944413-5948294 GCF_047496795.1 Chiloscyllium punctatum
TTTCCCATTAAAATAAGAGAATGTTAGAGTCCAGGCTACCTTAAAATATTTTGAGGGGGTCTGGTCTGGTGCATAACATGTTATGTTCTTTACTATCAAAGCCACCCCTCCTCCTTTGCCATGCTATCTGCCTCTCTGAAACTCTTCCCCCTGGAATTTTTATTTCCAAGACGAGAACAGAAGATGCTGAAGAAGCTCAGAGACTCTAAGCTGGAGGTAGATGGGAGAGGTAGGGCTCTGTGTAACTGCAGTCACTTGCACAATGCCAACCCTGCCATTTCTGTGCAAGTTTACATATAGAATTAGTTAATATTTTACACAGACAAAATAATTTAATGGTAAGTTGTACTTTCCCAGCTAGGAGACAAAGGAAGAACATCTCACCCAGTATTAGAGGCTCAGAAGTTAAGGGGCAACTGTCCTCTTGTGCACTGACACAACATTTCGATCTAAAGCAAAGGTGCTTTCCTGGCCTGTGTGTCCCTTACTGACTCCAACCTGTTCACAGGCAGAAAAGACCAGGCCATTCACCCCTACATTCTGGATTAGTGGTGCTGGAAGAGCACAGCAGTTCAGGCAGCATCCAAGGAGCTTTGAAATCGGCGTTTCGGGCAAAGCCCTTCCTGATGAAGGGCTTTTGCCCGAAACATCGATTTCGAAGCTCCTTGGATGCTGCCTGAACTGCTGTGCTCTTCCAGCACCACTAATCCAGAATCTGGTTTCCAGCATCTGCAGTCATTGTTTTTACCTCATTCACAGCCTCCTCCAGCATGTTGTAATTATAAAGTGAAAGGCAGGAGGTTCAGAGGGGATTGGAGGGAAATGGTTTTTACCCAGAGGGTGGTGGGGGGTCTGGAATGCACTGCCTGAGAGGGGGGAGGGGAGGGGTTGAGGAGGGAAACCTCACATCCTTTAAAGAGTACTTGCACAAACAGTTGAAATGTCATTCCATTCAAGTCTATAGGCCTAGTTGGGGGGGGTGGGGGTAGGATGAGTGTAGATTGACAGGCTGTGATTCAATAAGATTACAGCAGATTGGTGGGGTGGTGGGTGTGGAATGGCAGGCAGGAAGGTAGCATTCTAGCCACAGTCAGGTCACCTATGACCTTGCAAGGTTTGTAGCTCAGGTTGAAGGTTTAGGGTGTAGGTTTGCTCGCTGAGCTGTAGGTTTGATATCCAGACGTTTCATTACCTGGCTAGGTAACATCATCATTGGTGACCTCCAAGTGAAGCAAAGCTGTTGTCTCCTGCTTTCTATTTATATCTTTCTCCTGGATGGGGTTCCTGGGGTTTGTGGTGATGTCATTTCCTGTTTGTTTTCTGAGGGGTTGATAGATGGCATCTAGATCTATGTGTTTGTTTATGGCGTTGTGGTTGGAGTACCAGGCCTCTAGGAATTCTCTGGCATGTCTATAAGATATAAACAGAAAGCAGGAGACAACAGCTTCGCTTCACTTGGAGGTCGCCACTGATGATGTCACCCAGCCAGGTAATGAAACGTCTGGATATCAAACCTACAGCTCAGCGAGCAAACCTACACCCTAAACCTATGACCTTATTAATTGCTGAAGTAAATTCTGTATATAAACAAGCTGACATTGTTCCTGCGACCCTCCAGTGGAACACCAGGCGACTGGAAACTGGAGCAATGTAGCTCGCCTCTGATTGGCTCACCTCAGGAAGGTCATTGCGCACTCAGTAGCGACAGCTTTAGCCAGCATGGTTTTGCCTGTCCCAGGGGGTCCGTAGAGGAGGAGCCCGGTCCTGCGCAGGCCGAGAGTCAGCAGCTCAGGATGCTCCAGGGGGAGTTGCACCGTGTCCAGAATTTCACGCTTGACCTCTTGTAGACCTCCCACATCCTGCCACTTCACCGTGGGAATCTGGGGGCAAACAAGACAGCAGCCAATGAGAAACAGCAAACTCGGGGATAGGGGGAAATCGGCTCCTCTCCACTCCCTCATCCCAGCATCAGTCAGCAGGAAGGCCCTGACTGGACAGAATTCACTGATAGAGATTCCCTCCTCTGTAGTTTCAGTCCTGCCACAGAAACCCAACTGGAAACAGGTTCCAGGCTGCGTAACTAGACGATACAGATTCATGAGGATTTACCAGAGACATCAGGAGAAAGCCCAGTGGGTCATTGTGATCTGGAAAGCCACATGCTCGAGGAGATTTAATAGTAACTTTCAACAGTCAGGGCATTGGAGGGGCTATGGAGAGTGCACCTGGGAGGGGGGGGGGGGGGGGGGGAGAGAAGGGGCTAGTCCAACATTTTTCTGCTCATTTATTACCCAGCGGGCAGCTAACAGTCGACCATATTGCCGTGGGCCTGGAGTCACGTGTAGGCCAGAGCAGCTTCCCTCCCTCAAGGACATTAGTGACCCAGATGGTTTTTCCAACAATCAACAATGGATTCATCATTGGACACTCAATCTCTGATTGTAGTTAAACTGAAATTCCACCATTGGCCAAGGCAGGATTACACTGTGGCCCCAAGAATATTACCTGGGTCTCCGGATTAGTGAGTGAGTGAGTGAAGGCAGGCATGTGTGTGCATGTGTCTTTATACATGTGGGTGTGTATGGGGAAGGGGGTAGGGACCGGGGAATGGGGGTGCATTTTTGTGGATGCGGTGCCAATCAAGCGGCTGCTTTCTCCTGGATGGTGTTGAGCTTCTTGAGTGTTGTTGGAGCTGCCCCCATCCAGGGCAAGTGGGGAGTATTCCCTCCCACTCCTGACTTGTACCTTGTAGATGGTGGACAGGCTTTGGGGAGTCAGGAGGGGAGTTACTCACCGCAGTATTCTTGAAAGAGTATTCAACATTGTCAGAGCGAGTGGAGGTGCAGAGGGTGGGTGGTGAGCTAGAGCTGGGTGTAGTCTGTATGGAGGGGGACTCCGATGTTAAGGCAATGTCTAGTTGCCCAGTGCAAACCCACAGTTCACCTCAGATTCTGGACAAACCTTTGGAGCTCCGATCGCCTGGGACAGCTCCGTCTGCAGCTGATCTAAGGCACTCTGGAAATCCTCCCATAGAATCGTCACTCCCGCCATGCATAAATCCAACTCTCGCTCCACACTCAGGACAGCTCCTGGAAACTGGAAAGACAAGAGGGACACAGACGTTCAATCTGGGCAGATTGCTTTTCATTCTTTCATGAGGTGTGGTGTCGCTGACTGGAATATAGGGCCCATCCCGAAATGCCCTGAAACTGACTGGCTCAGAGTTGACCACCTTCCCGTGGGTCTGAAGTCACATGTAGGCCAGACCAGGGAAGGGTGACAGATTTCCTTCCCACTATGTAACCTCATAGCCCGGCATACCCCCCACTCAACCATTACCATCAAACCAGGGGATCAACCCTGGTTCAATGGAGAGAGCAGGAGGGTATGCCAGGAGCAGCACCTGGCAGACCTGAAGATGAGGTGCCAACCTGATCAAACCACCAAACAGGATTACTTGTGTGACATAGAGCATAAGCAGCAAGTGGTAGACAGAGCTAAGGGATCCCACAACCACCATCCCCAATCTAAGCTCTGCAGTCCTGCCACATCCAGGTGTGAATGGGGGTGGGCAGTTAAACAACTCACTGGGGGAGGAGGCTCCACAAATCTCCCCCCTCCTCAATGATGGAGGAGCCCAGCACATCAGGGGAAAGGAGAAAGCTGAAACTTTCACAGGAATCTTCAGTCTGAAGTGCCGAGTGTATGATCCATCTCAGCCTCCTCCAGTGGTCCCCAGGGTCACAGATAAAGTCATCGAGATGGACAGCACAGAAATAGACCCTTCAGTCCAACTTGTCCATGCCGACCAGATATCCCAACCCAATCTAGACCCACCTGCCGGCACCCAGCCCATATCGCTCCAAACCCTTCCTATTCAT